>NC_090249.1:33525184-33545184 GCF_037325665.1 Littorina saxatilis
GTGTGTGAGAGAGAGAGGGGGAGTGTGTGTGTGTGTGTGTGTGTGTGTGTGTGTGTGTGTGTGTGTGTGTGTGTGTGTGTGTGTGTGTGTGTGTGTGTCACTGTGTGTGAGAGAGAGACAGAGACAGAGAGAGTCAATCTTGATGAATATAAATATTACTGGATCTACAGAAGTGAACGAGGAACTGTCTGTGTTATCTTCGAAAAGTGGCAACTTACGAACTTTGTCCAAAGAAATTCCGCTCTGTATGACAGTCCTTGTACGTTTGACCTGTAAATGTCGTTCTTTGTGATTCAATTGCACCACCTCAAAACTAACAAACGGAATGTCGTCTGCTTTTGATTGGAACGATATATTGTGGTTTTCAAGTTGGAAGAGCTTATTAATTAAAGGACTACAACTGTCACCGATGAACTTTCTTAGTTTAGTTGTCTCCCTTCTTCGCAAGGCTGACACTAATTTCAATCAGTAAGTAATGCTGGTCGATCATTGATCATCAAATCAGTACACACCCACACCCACACACACACACACACACACACACACACACACACACACACACACACACACACACTGTGCCCAAAATCAATCCCATTAGTCTTTTTATGAGATGTATTCGAACAGAATGACATATTCTATGGCATATTATTATTCATACAGGGATCACAACACATGGAAATATATGGTCAATGTGAAAAACACGATATATGCTTACTCAGGGCCGGACTAGGTAAGTACTAGGGGAGGGGGGGGGGTGTTACAGATGGGGGTCCAGGGGGCGAAGCCCCTTGGTGGGGGACCAGGGGGCAAAGCCCCCTTGGTGGGGGTTGCAGCCCCCTTGAAGCTGAACGTTTTTTGATGTTTCTGGAGGGAAAGGAAGCCTCTCCTTGAACGAAAAAGGTTTTTAAAAAAATTGGAGGGGGTGAGAGGTGCGATTTCTCATCGGATTTCATGATGATCCAGATGCAACCCCCCCCTCCAAAAAAAAATGCGTTTGGGAGGTACATGCTTAAGCCAGGGGGGGGGGGGGTGTTGCACAACCCCTGTAACCCCCCTCTCCCCTTCCCTAATCCGGCCCTGCTTACTAATTAGAATTTGTCTGTTGTACAATGCATGAATAACTATTCAAAAATAATATACAGTTCTTCCACATACACAAGTGGTATCACAGCTTTTAAAATGGCGGCGCACAGGACATGACGTTTGATCCGTAATCAAAATGTGGTCAGAAAGCGAATACCAACTTTTGTTCATCGTAAAAACACTGACAAGGCGTGAAAACTTTACTTTAATTAGCTCAAACATGTAGGAATATGCGCAGAGGTTTAGTTAACTGATGCGTCGCTTTTGACGTTACAGATTTATTGTATGGGGAGGGGGGGGGGGGGGGGTGTGATGATGATGATGTGCAACGGGCCCTGAGAAAGTGTTAACGATGAAAACAACAACTAACTTTTACTGATAAGAAAGAAGAAACAGAGCACCATGTCTCAGATTCCGCCAGGCGCCTCACAGAAATAATTAACAAGCGAAGTTCAATTTCCATTACTATGGATAAAGTTGAAAATACTGTACTCAGAGTATAATGCTGTAGAGTAAAGATGTCTCTCTTAGTCTCAAATCGGACTCGAGAGTTTTAGCTTTACAACGAATGTTAAACAAAGCAGTACTTAAATGTAGTCTACAGAAGAAGAAAAAATAAAAGCGGTAAATCTCCCACACAAAAAGAGACAATGGAGAAAGTAGCTGCCAGCATACATACACGTAGGCCTACACCATTTTCCTTTTCAAAAAGAAAGCCTAAACATACAAATAGACATATAACATGTAAATACATGTAGGCCTATTTGTTGCTTCTTCCCTGCCCTATAAATCGCGGCAAGCAATTTTTTTATTTATTTTTTTTTTTTTACAGCAGAATCTTGGAAAGCTTTGGCATTGTCTGCTACATTTGTACACTCTCTTATCGAAAGACCATATTTCTCGAAAGGTGCAAAGCTTATCCACATTCCTTGGAATATACCCGAAAATAAAGAACAGCGCCTGGTACGATGACCAAAAACAAAACAAAAATTGGAAAGATTACAGTTGTGGAGTTTAAACCAGAGGTTGTAATTCTTTCATTTCAAAAGCTAGCTCTGCAAATTTAGTAGATACAACCGGACATTAGTGACAGCGTTTCACTGATCTAAAAATATAAATTATTATTTTTAGATCAGTGCAGCGTTTGAGGAAAAGGGACATAAGTCGTGCAACACACTTTTAAGTAACGTGCCAAATGCAGTCGGCATGAGAATTTAAGGATATTTCTTCTTCTTCGCGTTTTGGACCATATCTATGTACATACCAAACGGTTTTGCGAAATTACAAAACAAGAATAGGTTATTTTGCTATCAATTCTGTTCATCTACGCAGTTTCTCTCAACCCATATACCTTCTGAGTTGCATTGCCACAAACTTCTGTGCTTGGCCCTTGTGCATTTAGAAGCTTGAAATTTATAAAGTAAGAAAGATAGAATGAATCTGTTTTGGGGTGTTACTAACCACCCTTTTCTCTAGTTCTTGGCGGTAATGTTATTGTTAATATTCCCCCTTTTCCCTTGCGCTGTAACATTTAACCACAGAAAGAGAAAGACACGCTCAACTTTTCGTTATGGTTTTACTAATATGATTTGCGATTATTAAATATAATGGATAATAGAAACATAACAATGTTTTGAAACATAAGATATATTTACAACGATGAGACAGACACCTCCGACGGATAATCACCAAAAGGCGATCAGCAAAGCTATCACATGGAATATCATAGACTGATACATTAACATCAATTTGAAATCTTACAAATAAAAAACCATTAAATGTCATGCCCATTTTTAGATTGTAAAAATTCAAGAAGTCAAGTCACAAAGCAATAACTGTAGTACATGTATTTTTAAAAAAAATGGCTGTGTTAAGAGGTAACTCTTCTTTGATTTTGATCAGACATCGTGATAATCAGAAACAGAGAACAAATTAATGTTTTTCTTTCTGAAAACCCCAAAGCAAATCATGAAATATACTTCATTCAGCATCGCAAACCAGACAAAAATAAGCCTCCATAAATTATAAAGACAAGGTATTGTAACAGAAAATAAAAGTATCAAGACATCAACTTTTCTCAAACCACAATGAAAATGGGAACCGACAAATGAAACATGTCAAGATACAAATTAAAGTTCATTCATAAATGTTGACTATTTATACATACTCAAAATATTGAAAAGAGCTAAAAAAAATTAAAAAAAATTGTTCATGTGAAGATATCACAGGTATATGTGCAATTTGCAAATGGCCGCCCTGTACCATGAGGATGCCGTAACCGATGGACGGACCTGCCTCATGACCAACATGACTGTGCAAGAATATCTCAGCCTTTGTTTTACATCAATACACATTTTCAATGTTTGCATTTAATTTGTAAATGTGGAATATGTTTCACAAATTTCGTCTTTTCCTCCACAAAAGCAAAACTTGATCGACTGCACGACAGGCGAGAATAGGCGAGTGAGGCGAGGAAGTACCGTTTCTTGGGAACATCTCGCCGCGAGTGACGCTAGCCGACGCTAGGTAGCTTTGGGCTTGCTCGCTTGGCGAGAAAACATGGCGGCCACGCAGCTGCCCATCCGATTGGCTGTCCATGTTTTTTTTTACCGACCAGTGCAGACGACCTTTTCGGAATCAACCAATGGTGTTTAATTCTTGCGTAGCTAGCCATTAAACCGTCTCATAGACAATCTCGCCTCCTAGCTTCGCGAGCGGCTAGCCGAAAGAATATCTCGCCTGAAAGAAACACGCGTCAGGGCTGAGGTGCACAAGAAAGTTACCACCCAAACGGGAGACACCCGCAGTGTTAGATTGCTTGAAACTGAGATTTGTTGTGATTTCAAAGAATCAGACCCCGCAGTCTATTCTCCCCCGTTTGGGTGGCACCCACTTTCGGTTCGTGCACCTCACCCCAGGTGACCAACATATCATTAGATGGATTCGGTCATGCGACTGACTGATTAGATTATGTGGTTGACTGGTATGGTTATGTGAGTGAATGAAACGAAGGTCTGGTTGATGAACTAATCTTGATCATAGGTCTGTATGTGGAAAATAACGTCCTTCGGATGGATTAACGCCCTTCACGAGATTGAGTGCAAGTAGTGGAACATAAGCATAACATGCTAATCACTGGCATGATGTCGTCTAAAATCCAAAAACAAATATACTGCCAACGTTCCAAAATTCAGAATCAAAAAAAGAAGAAAAGTATGTATGTTCTTGGAACGTTTAATTATTGACAAATCAAAACGTTACGTTCACAGATATTTCGATCCATCGGTCTTTTAAGTGCACAGACAGACAGACACTAATTATACAGAATACTTATCTGACCAAATGTTCAGCTGCTTGCAAGAAAGACACAATTGCCTCGAAATTGTTTCGAAAAGAAGAAAGCTTGCCTCGCTTGTGTCTTCCTTGCAAGCAGCTGAACATGTTGTCAGATATTTTTTCTGTATAATTAGTGTTTGTTTTTCTGTGCACTTAAAAGACCGCTGGGTCGAACTATCTGTGAACGTAACGTTTTGTTTTGTCAATAATTAAACGTTCAAACAACATACCTTTCTTGTTTATTCATTATGATGTCGTCTGTCTGATTTTTGTGTACAGGGTCCCCACTGATTTTTAGAAACAAAATTCCATGACTTTTCCATGACTTTCCATGAGCCTCAGTAACATTTTCCATGACTAGATCCACAGGTCGCCATTTCCGAACACGCAAACTTTTTACGTCTTGTCACTGCCAGTTTTGACACTGGCTTGCTTTGCACTGAATTTGAATCAGTTTCTACGCAGTGTCTCTTCGACAAGCAAGTCAAGCATTTGCTACGCAGTCAGATTATCGGTAATGTTTGCTGGTCCTGTCATTTCACTAAACTGGACCACAGGCGGAAGGTATCGTTCACTGGACCACTACTTTCATAGAAAGACTTTCTATGAAAGTAGTGGTCCAGTGAACGATACCTTCTGCCTGTGACTGGACCAGCCACTGTTTGTATCCATCTGCACTTTCGTAAATTCCGTTTCGTAACCGTCACTGTGACTTGACGAACTGTCATTTTTTTCACCGCGATACACAGTTCATTGCGAAGATCTTCCTTGGTAATTCGTTCCAATTCCGCATACTTTTTGTTGTCAAGAAACAAATCGAAAGAAACTTTCAAACTCATCATCCTCCATCTTGCTTGTCGAAGCGCTAAAGTATCGATGCAAAAACAAAAGCAGAAAACTTCGACGAAACCGACTCAAATGCAGCGCAGACGACACGACGAGATAACGGAAGGAAGTGAGCCTCGCTTTGGCTCAAGTGCCGTTAAAAATATCGTTATTCTCGTATGCAAATACGAACGAGAAGTTGGTCATACGAACAAGCCTTGTGCTGGCGACGCAAATCGCTGCTGGCTGGCAAAGGGGGGGGGGGGGGGGGGGGGGGGGTGGGGGGGATATGGCTGGGCGACGAAAATAGCCGCTGGCGTGCTAAAGGTTAATTTTTTTTTCTTTCTTATTTTTGTTAAATTCCATGACTTTCCATGACTTGAATTGAAATTCCATGACTTTCCAGGCCTGGAAAATTAAAAATCAAATTCCATGACTTTCCAGGTTTTCCATGACCTGTACGAACCCTGTGTGTATGAAGCTGGCTGATCCTGTGTGATTGTCACACGACTGACATAATGATCTATGCCATGCTTGGTTAAGTCTGCGAGTTTTGAATTTCAAAGTCACGGTTGAGGGTACCCAAACTACTTTCTTCTGGATTACCTATCCTGAGATCATTTCCCCATCCGATGGTGGATGAAGGCGCGAATTGTAGCCTAATACATGTATATGTAACTCACTTCGTGCAAAGTTCTTGCTTCCGGAGGGTAGCAAATTTAGGTGATGTTTTAGGGAATGCAGCGATGGTCTCTGAGAAGGACTTCGTATTCAGAATTTAAGGAGATTGTGTTCTACAGATGGAAACGAGTGGTGATACGTTTTATCAGACGATCTTTTCGTGGTCGGCGACGTTGCCGAGTTTGGCGAGGTAGCTGTGAATGTGGACCTTGCCCGCCTTGGTTGAGTCGCTGAGCGCCTTGGAGATCAGGTGATCAGGAAGGCCAAGGTTGCTGGCCTCGTTGTACATCTTGGTCCACCGGTACACGTCTTCTGCTGGAAGGTCTCCTGTAGAGATACAAAGATATGTTTGTATTAAAGTCATGCAAAAGGGGTTATAGGAGTTTTATTGAAAAAAAGTTAACAAGGAAGTTGCACGCACGCACGCATGCACACGCAAACACGCACGCACGCAAACACGCACGCACGCACACACGCACGCACGCACGCACGCACACTCACACGCACGCACGCACGAACGTACACACACACACACACACACTAACACACACACACACACACACACACACACACACACACACACACACGCACGCACGTTCAATCCTGAACCTTTACATCCCCATAAGTAAATAATTTTACAAAGATTGTGGAATGTTCCAATTTTTCGCATAAGCCTATAAGCAGAGTAAAACCACTATTTCGTTAAAGCTGATCGATGCTGACCATCATAGCTTTGGTCCTGCTTGTACAGAGCGTCAGCAAACTGAATGAAGTTCTTGAACCACGGCGTGTCATCACGCGGCCTCATCTTGTCTTTGATCTCCTGAAACACGTGCAACACATTCTGTGATAAATGTACACAGGACTTATGTTAAACTATGAACGGGTAAGGATGAGTCATGTCTCAGCAATGTTTTTTGTTTTTACTTTTTTCTCGAATTTTGACGCTTTCCTTCAGTTTTAAGTCTTTACTTGCTGAATAAAGACACATACTGACACACACACTGTCATACTAACACACACATATCAAAACACTCACACTGTGACGCACACACACACACACACACACACACACACACACACACACACACACACACACACACATACACACACACATACACATTCATACATACGCACGCACGCACGCACGCACACGCACGCACGCACACGCACACACACATACACACACACACATACACACATACACACACATATATACACACACGCGCAGGCACGCAAGCATACAGATCCAATCAATAACAGAAAAGTGGTAATTTTAAGCCTGTTTCTACACGACGGACGATGTTCTTGTTGAACAACAACTGTATCATGGGACCAATTAGATACATTTAAACACAATCACTCAGCAAACATACGTTTAGACCCTCACACACCTCATAATTGCGTTCTAGCTGCCTGATGTCCTGATCCATGCGCGAGATGACCTCTTCCCTTGACCCGTCGTCATTGTAGCCGTTGCCATAGTTCATGCTGGTACGTGGGTCATGAGAGGGTTGCACTGGCTGAAATGACGTAGGAGGAAAAAATGTCTGTAAATAATAGGAAAAGTCCTTCCCAGGTAAACGATTCGACTCACCATCTCAGATCTGTCTGGACTCTCACATGGAACGAGACTATCGATCCCTTCAATTGGACAAACACCAAAATTGAACAACCTGACTGCATCCTGTATAATGTGCGATACTTCTTAAGTAAAATAAAACCCAACAACAACTGTCACACAAGCACCTACCTCACGTCGATAGAGAGGTGTGACGGGTTTGTGAGGTTGTGGGGAGAAGCGTTGCGGTTGCGGTGGGGGTGAAGGAGGAGAGTATGGATTTGTCCCCAGTCGGACTGGTTCGTTTCGAATCCTGGTCGGTTGGGCTTTTGTCAGGATTTCTAGGAACGTCCTCCAACTGTCGCCAAAGACACAGACAGTTCATTATAATATTTGTTTTATAATGATTTTAGTTTTAAGAAAATGATAATAGTTATAGTATTTTGTTGATAATTGAAAAGCATCCTTCTACGAAAAATGACAATATCACCGGCACAGTTTCAAGTGATGAAGAATACACACTAAAGTCGAGATAATACGAATTCGGTTACAGTTGCATTGCAGACGAGTATGAAATAACCCCTCTTACGGATTCGTGTACGATGTGCGTCCGTGCATGCGTTAGTGCGTCCGTGCGTGCTTGTGTGTTTGTGTGTGTGTGTGTGTGTGTGTGTGTGTGTGTGTGCTGATCACACTGTAAAGGAACCCTTACCTGTATTTGTCGTCGTAGTTGTTGAAGCGACATTTAGCTAGTACACGGTTTAGCACGGAACTCTGCAGAGGGATGTTGAGCTGGTAACACACGTCCATGACCTGAAAAACATGACGTATAACAAGATTATTCCCAGTCCAGCGAGTCCTTGGCGGGTCTGTCAGATAGTGAGTGATCTTTCGCTCTCCAATTTACTAAAGCAAGCCGCAACTGTTACAGAGAATATCCGTTTTAAGAGTTCTCTGTTGTAAGACCTTTTCTCGGTGTTTCTGTTTGTCAGTTAGCTTTCGCTGTAAGACTTCACATCTCTTGGCCTGATTTTTCTCCGATTTTGCTTTTTAGACCACAAAACTAATGCCACAAGGGACATCGGTACTTTACAAACAATTTTGTCTAAAGAAGAAATAATGCACAAAAACTCCCATTCGCAGTGTCTCTATCATTGCACTTGCCAATTGTGTATGCTTTTGTTAATGCGCCTGCCACTCTATTTGCACAGTGCTGATTTGAGGGCTTACCGTTCTCAATTCTAGGAAGCCTTTGCTCAGCCTGTCAGCCAGCTTCAATTCGTTCTCCAGTTTGCTGAAGTCGATGACAAAGTCGTTCTCTCTCAGCTGCTGCTCCACCATGCTAATCAGTTTGGCGTGCTCAGAGTCCGCGAAGTAGTTGTCCAGTTGTTGTTCCACTCTGTTGTACATAAACATGATTTATAGATAATTACATGTGTACAATTTGTGTTTCTATGTTTCGAGAGTGTGACTTTATGTGATGTTATTTGTGTAAACGAGCCAAAAGGAAAATTATTGTTTGTCTTACATTCATATATATAATACATTTGTATTGAATTGAATTGAATTGAATTGAATTGAATTAATTTAGCTCAATTTAATAGTATAAAGATCAGTGACAGTTGTCAATATCAATCCTATCCACTTAGTTAAGTTTGTGGCTGCAAAGGTTTTTCTTGGGTCCGTGGCACAATAGTCTGATTCAAAAAACAAATCTTGCTTTGAGCGTTTCCTCATATCCTTACGTTATTAGAAGACTGTTTGAAGCACCGGTAAATGCATTGGACACAAATTCAAGTGCCAGCTAAAGATTCTAGAAATGAGAGAACCTTCTTCCTGCACATTGTTACTACAAAAGATGAGGAGGTAAAGAATACCTGAAGGTCAATGGAACAGGATACAAGATAAACATTGACAAGAGCAGGAATAATTAAAACTCCTACAAAATACTAAAATCTAAGAGCGTGAACATAAACCGGCTATGCTTACCCTCAATACCTCTTTCTGTTCTACAGCAAACACTGAGTATGCACAAAGGCGAAGAAAATGATCATGGTAAAAAAATTTGTTTTTATGATAGCCAACGAATTAAAATAAAAAAGATGGCGACAATGATGAATGAAATGACCTTTGATACTTTAACAAGAAGATGCTAATCATATATTGCCGTAATCATCGACAGATGATAATTAGCGGTGAAAAGAATGATACCCGTCGTGACATCGTGACTTGAAGACACAACGTTTTGTCATAATTTTCACGAATTTTCATTCATAACGAGCTGGGTACCAAAAAGCAATGTTCGAAGGTACAAATTGTCGGTTCCCATGGTTGCTGGAAGAATTTTACATAATTATGAATTATCAGAAGTAAACAAATGAAAACGCTCAGAGTTTCTTCGCCTCTTCACAATGGCGTTTCCCATACACACTGTGCGAGTGAAAGTTCCGAAAACGAACGAATGTAAAGTCAGAACAAGAACCAAAACTACAGCCAACTCACGACAGGCAAACGCACAAAAAAAGCTTTAAATAAACACATGAAACTCACCCAACCACATACTGTGTATTTTCAAAACCACCGAGTGTGTTTATGTCTCTGGCTCGCGTCACACATAATTAGGAGGACTTGCAAGTCGAAAAGATAGACCCATGACTTTCACACATGCTAACCACGACGTACATATCAAACGATTTTTGAGCGCAGTCGGTTTATCGAAAAGCTAAACAACAAACTAACATACTTGTAAAACGTTTAACAATGCCATCAACTCAAAAGACAGAAGGCAACAACTTAGACTAGCTTCGACTGGCTGACCTACTGAACAACCGTCGCGCAGAAGTCCTGTGAGGCTCCGAACATGTATTTGAAACTCAGTTAACAACATGTAACTGTATGGCTCCCTGCTCATAATTTTGCAATAAAAAAACAAGAATGGTAGGTAATTGGAACAATTAATTGTAGTTTCAATTACCTACCATTCTTATTTTTTTATTCTGAATTTTGGAACGTTGGCAGTCTATCGGTTTTAGGATTCATAATTTTGCACTTTCTTTTCCACAAAGAAAATGATGACAAAAAATATGTTTGATGGGTTATTGACAGAAGTTTCATTTTGTAGAGGTGAGCATATTGTCTTCTGTTTCCTCTTTATCGACTGATGGCGGATATTATGTTGATGATGAGGATGATCATGTTTACAATGCTTTCAGTGACACTTGTACTTACGGTGTTTTTGGCCTGTACGACCGAGACTGAGTGTTTCTGAAAGAACAATGTCAGGTTAATGCAACTACTGGTTCTAGTAAACCGCTAGATCAATTTATATAACGGATGTTAGATGCCTGGTACTTTCCACCACCTTCAGCTCAAATTTAAAGGAGCTACTTACACCATGTTAAGATGATAAAACTGATGAACTGTTATTTGTAACACTAACTGTCACCTAAATTGTTTACTGCATCATAGTTAAAATGACTACTCTAAAACAGTACAAAACATCAAAAACTTCTCTCCTTTTAAAGCAAGCATCCCGAACAACAACAAAAAAACATTCTAAGAAACGAGACAACAAAACAGCTCAAAACTACATAGAAATAAAGCTACAAATATAAAACCACAAAAACATGTATTTACTGTACAATAACGAAAGCATAGCACAAACAACATCAAGAACAACATGACTATCTGTAGTTGAGAAAATTCAGACTCGTAGTTGTAATGCGTAAAAGCATAAAAGCTAATGTTATGTTCATTAAAAGAGCAAATTCTATCAATAAGTTATTTTACAATTCAACCTGATTTCTAACACGTATGACGAACGGAGAAGCCAAGGGCGTTTAGTACATAAACCCAGTCAATCAGTACAACTTTCAACGTCTTGGATGGTGAACTTTGTCTGGTATCACGTCGAATGATTTTGTTCCCATGAATCGGGCGCACGACCAAGGCCTTGATCGAGTCTTTTATCGAATCTGAAGGGTTTCTCCAGGCCATTAAATCGTTTTATTTGTAAGAATTTTCTTTGGTGTTCACTCACATGAAATGCTACACACAACATAAAATACAAAAGGTGAGTCGGTTTTTCGTAAATTGTATTCGTGATGCCAACACAGATGAAGCATCCAAGACGTTTACTCAACTAATACTAGTAAATAGGAAAGGTAAAATTTTCCGTGATTGACCTCTGCTAAATCTAATTGGCCAACGCTAACTCGGAATCAAGCAGAATGTTTTTATAAAAATCAGACAGATAAAAATAAATCAGACAGCTAAAATAAATCAGACAGCTAAAGAAAATTAAACAGCTAAAAAAGCACACACCAATGAATGGGAAAGAAGCAAGGCTCACGAACTCACCCTCCTTGTTTGAGAGCTAGTCCAATGAAAGAGAGGAACTTCTCGTAGTTGACGTCTCGGTTGGGTCTGTCTGGTGAGACAAACATGGCCGCCGCCAGCTGTAGCAGGTCTCCGGGCATGCTCAACTGAAACAACACAGTTCACATATAAAACGTTTAAGAGTCACAGTTAAGCAACATTAAACACGCCCTTTCCGTTTGATCACTGCTGTAATATTTCATGCTACCACAGAAGCAAACGCTAGGTTGACTCGCTTCAGCAACTTTCGGAAGAAAAACATGAACAAAAACATGAATTAACTTAGACAATGAGAAAGGAATAGGTAAGAGAGAAGGAGGGAAAGATATGGGAGGAGGGAAGGGAGAGGAGGTTGTGGAGATGGAGTCGAGAAATGGAAGAATACCTTTCGCTGTCAGACACTTTTTGTCTGTCTGCCCGTCGTCTCAATTGCTTCCTAACATAGGTAAGTTTTCAATATGTTTCAGCATTTAGCTTATCGGGTTAAACCGGATATAACGGCTTGATGACGACCATGAACACAGTTGTACAAATACACTCAATACCCAAACCCCTGTCCTTTGTGGCACACATTCCAATCCCATCAAATATGACACAACCACATTGCTCTTCCCAAAGACCCATGCTAATATCTAGCTCTTCATAAAGACCCATGCAGCCTTATTACACATACATATACGTGCAAACACTTCGACATACCATCTGTCTGTTCATGGAGTAATAGAGGTCTTGGTATTGGCAGTAACCAGAGAGGTTCTTGTCAGAAGTGTTGGCGATGTCAAGGTAAATGTCTCTCAGCTTCAAGGGACTGTAGTTATTCAGCTCCTCTGCGATCACTTCTAATAACCGTACCTAGATGGAAACAAATATATGCCTGCTTTAAAAGTCACACTCGTAATTGTGATGCGCAAAACCATAAATGCAATTGTTTTGCAAATACTCAAATTTGTCTTTTCAAAAACTCAATGCTTAGTTCGTTCCCGTTAGTGTACCACAAGCCCTAAACGTTTTTTTTAGAATTCACACACCACATATCCACCCAGTCCCTCCCAACCACATCACTCGACGCTTGCTTACATGACGTGAAATAATGCAAAACAAAACAATCACCACTGCAATCAAACGAACCATGCTTAATGAGATTCGGTTACAATTTTACAAGCTTAGGCTTCTACAGAAAGACATCTGCGCGAATCATCCCCAAAATATGTTCTGAGGTTTAAAACAGATCATACATTGTTACCTTTTTGCCCTGGGAGCATTCACTTAATATCATTATTTTCTTTTACCTGCTCTTAATTGCCCACAGACTTTAATCCTGACTCAAATCCTTTCACATAAAATACTAACCAAATGCTTAATGAATCACAACCCAAAACGTACCTCATCATCTTCAGAAAGTATCAGCGGGCGCTCGGGAAGGAACACATTATTGGGCAACATGGCCGTCAGTTTCTTCACAAACTGTTCCTTGCTCGAGGGCGTGTCCTGCTGGCCTCTGCGTGTCACGGCAGCATCGTACGACTGCCGCAAGTTGTTCGCACCAGGATCTGAATGGCGACTACCCTGCACCCCAGACCCTCTAGGGTCGTACAGAGGCTTGATCCCGTTGGTGCGATCGGGTTCCACAGGATCAAACACCCTCCTAGGGAATTGGTGATTCTCTTTGTCGTCGACGCGGTGCTGTCGAGTCCAGGCCTCTGGCTCGAAGACTGTGGAGATCTGGTTGTTCTTCAGGCGATTCTCCTCGATGGGGGGCAGTCGCGGGTAGCGGGAACGAATGTCTTTCGAGTCTGGTCGCTTGAGAACGTTGGCTGGCTGACTCAACGATGAGTTCTTGGTGAACGGATCCTGAGGAGAGGCAAGGATGACGAGCACGTAAGGTGGGTGCAATGAGATGTGAGCAATGCAGACGGATCAGAGCACTATAGAAAATGCTGTTGCCAAGAAGAAGAAGAAGAAGAAGAAGAAGAAGAAGAAGACGACGACAACGAAGAAGACGACGACGAAGAAGAAGAACAACCACAACAACAACCACTCCAACAACAACAACAACACGATCGACGACGACAACAACAACAACAACAACAACAAAAACAAAAACAACAACAACAACAACAACAACAACAACATTAACAACAGTAATGTGGATGCGCTTTACTTGTGACATAAGAGCTACCAAAGTAAGACGAATACGTCAGATATACGGAATTGCTGGAATCAAGTTGAATGGCAAAAGCTAGAAATTCGATTTGCATTCCATGACACAAGGGGCTTCAAGTGTAAAGGAATATTCTTTCTTACAACACCTACATAACGATTCGTGTAAACAGTGTTCACATAGCGTGCGACATGTTTGTATGTATCAGTAACAGTTCTCATGGTGGCTTTGTATAGAAAGGAACATGATTTGCAAAAAAAGAAAAATGTAAACAGCAATAAAAGGTCCAGTGAAACAACACCGACACACTCATTGTCCATTGGAATACCTTTGAAGGTAAACTGCAACCACACAAAATACATCCATACTGAAAACAAAAGGGACATTTGTGTGTATTTTAAGTTGGTTGTCGTTGTTGTTGTTGTTGTTTTTGTTGTTGTTTTGTAAGGTATAGTCCCTCAGTGTAGTTGTCAGATCAGACGAACACATTGTATTTGTAGGCTTGGGTAGTGTAAGTTTCGGGACTGTTAAAAGGCCGCACTGCTAAAACGTCGTAGGCAGTGTCTAGGGGTATTGGTGATAACGGAGTCAATTTATAAGTAACTTTTGTTAAAAGTAACAGCTATTGTGTTTTCAGCGTAGCAATAGGGTCCGATATTTAGACGAGACAAGTATAATGCCGACGAGTCGAAGACGAGTCGCATTATACTTGTTCGAGTCTAAATATCGGACCCTATTGCTACGCTGAAAATACAATAGCGATTATATTTAATAGCTGTTCTGACCTTGATTTGTTGTTCCAAACTTACAAAATGACAGTTTTTGCGTCGATGCGTTGATCTCAGGTTTTGATAGCAGACGCCGTTTCTTATGCGCATTAATTTTGTGCAGGCGCCACACTGACTTTGGAAAAAAACTCGATTTGACAACACAGCTGTTAAACAGCTTTTTATTAGTTCATTCGTATACAACAAAAAGAAGTTTGAGGTTTTTTAATTTTGAACAAGACTACTCATGAAGAAGACCAAAACACAACATCAACAGAAAACTAGAAACAACTGAAGAACTAGGGTGCAACAAGGGGAGGAGAAGAGAACAGCTAATCCGTACAACGCGAGCAGACGGCAGCGAAGTTTTCAGTTTGGGTGAATGGCATTTATACTTGTCTCGTCATGAAGCGAATTATTCAACCTTAGTTATAAACGACTACATGAATGTTAGTGACATGGGTTGTACATCAATACTTCAGAGGGGAAGTGGGGTATTTAGTGTGGAGTTACGAGATAAGAAAAGCCGAATGCGAAAGTTTGTGTCAGTCGGCAACGGCTAAGCTCACACAGGCACACAAAAACGGCTGTTCCGTTTTACTCCCCTGTTTGAACTACATCTTTCGACTTTGGGCATTTTGTGGTGTTTAGGGACAGAAAATAATTGGTTTAGTCCTGTTTCATCGGGAAGTTAGCAGAAAAGGGTATGCTATCGACATTTGTAAAGCTGAAAAACATTCCCGAGAAGAATTTCAAGTTGTCAGTGTATGCTGTTGTCATCGTGTGGTACAGATGGGTAAACCGGAACCATGCGTCTTTGTTATTGCCAATATGCTTTTGGATATTGGCAAAAATGGCCGACTTCCGTAGCATTATGCATTGATGATCGGAAGAGACCATCCAATCACAGCCCCCGAATTCCCCCACGTGTCCATCAGAATAGCTACATAATATCATAATACACTTGTTTGGTAAAAAAAAAAATAATAATTGTGGAGAGAATGTTAATGAAATGAAAAACACAAATGAAAATCGTGCAAAGTTAGAGAACTGTGGCTGCCAAATTTTGAAAAACCAAATGGCTGTACACGAAAACAGTTTAAAAACAGTGCAAACACGTCGGTGAGGTATTACAAGGGTTTTGTAGGGAAATTTCTGTTAGTTGGAAATTATTGTTAAACCGCAACACAAGAAAGGCAGATTGGAGAAAAATCTGACAAAGGTATGATGAAACCTCTGACAACGGGTATCAAGAAAAGTCAGACAATTGGTACGAAGAAAGTCTGAGATCGGTACAAACAGCTCATACTTACCCAGAGTTAATAGTTATTCACAAGGGTTTGTAAGAAGGCAAGTCTAGGGGTTCAAAAAGGGTATTACCTCATGAAGGCTCTGCCCTCGATATGAGGGTGGACGTTGGGGGCTACTAGGGTAGCTTTGTGATTCCTAGGGGAGCATAAATACCTCTTTCTATCAACAATGATGTTACAAATATAAGCTTGTTCAGAGAAAATACACAAGAAGCCTTAAATACTAATGTACAGAAAGTAAAGATGAATTTCATGGTGGTTTTTGTGTTATAACCCATGTCTTTCCAAGACAGTAACAACAGTATTGATCAAATAAATAAATTCGAAATAGCAGACACGTTTAGGTATTCGATGGATTATTTTATGAAACAAAGTTTAACTGTCACCAAAGGTCATCTTTCAGGGCAAGGACACTATTGGGTCGTCCCACGAGGTTTCTGTTGTGACAAGAACCTCTATTTTAATCAAAATTAGGAACTCATAATCAAAGCTTTAAGTAAACCTTGGTCTTGTTCTTTCATTCCTTCAGCTTATCATCCAAAACGTACGAGTAAATAAGCCGGATACAATTAAAACCAAAACCAATGGCTGCAGAAAGTCTCAAATCCAAAAACAAAGAGACTGCCAACGTTCCAAAATTCAGAATAAAAAAACAAGAAAGGTAGGTTGTTGGAACGTTTGTTATTGACAAAACAATACATTCACAAATATATCGACAAATATATAAATATAAAAGACCGTTAGGTCGATATATTTGTGAATGTATTGCTTTGTCAATAACAAACGTTCTAACGACCTACCTTTCTTGGTTTTTTTTTATGCAGAAAGTCTCGATTTCCTTTCTTTCTTGTTTCTATGTCCTAGGAAGCACAAATTCGCCTTTATGCTGAGAGAACAAGCATTCTAAAGCTTCATTTTTAAAAACGAAAATAATGAGAGTAATCGCAAGACTGACCTGGTAAGGTTTGTTGTACCGACGAGAGAAATCGTTGAGTGCTCGTGGATCCACATGATTGGGTTTGTCTGATACCAGTGATAACTTCTCGTAGCGTGGTGCATTCCTGTTGGCAATAGACGATATTTCAATCAGCAAAATACGCAAAGATTTAAGATTAGGACATTTGTAAAGACCTTTATTTAAAAAAATACATGGCAAGCGCGCACGCATGCATGCACAACGCACGAACTCTCTCTCTCTCTCTCTCTCTCTCTCTCTCTCTCTCTCTCTCTGTCTGTCTGTCTGTCTGTCTGTCTGTCTGTCTGTCTGTCTGTCTGTCTGTCTGTCTGTCTGTCTGTCTCTCTCTCTCTCTCTCTCTCTCTCTCTCTCTCTCTCTCTCTCTCTCTCTCTCTCTCTCTCTCTCTCTCTCTCTCTTATTCATTATGCAGAGAGTGGTTGTGTGCTTTCAGAGACTCAATGATAGTTGAATTCCTTACAGTTTTGACGGCCACGATTAAAAACGACCAGTGCCCTTGACTTAATGACAGTTTGGCGATGAAATTCTCAAGGATTCGAAACTTGTAGGGATTGGAAGAGTGCACATGGCCAATACATTAATGGTAGACATGGCAGCTCGAGCCATACTCCACAGTTCGCCGCCGTTTATTCAGGGTCTAGAAATGGTGTTTTCAGTTGTCCCGTCGATTAGAGCTACGTCTTTGACAGACATGTGATATCGATTTAGAATGATCCAGGTCAAATAAAAAGCTTAATGTTCTTAATATCGGACTGCACCTAAACCATTCACCGCAAATCTCACTGAAAACCAACGGTCTTAAGGTCACAGTTACCCTCACTTTATTGTAAACAGATTCTGGCGACTTAAATATTGACAGCCCAGGTAAGGTCATGTTCGTCACTGTCCTCCTGGTTGGATTAACGGCTGTAACGTTGAATTGGGGTTAAAACGGCACTTGGAGAACCGAAGATAAATGCAAACAGAGTTCTCGAATGACCTGCCCGACATAACATTACTGGTAGCAATCCTGGACGCCAGTCAGACCATCTCCCGTCTGAGAAGATTAGTACCAAAAAAAGAAACCAAAATAAAGGGTCCAGAGGGATCATATTTGAGTTGTTAAATGCAATCATTCTGTAACAGTTGTACGGAGGTGCATGTGATGTAGAGTCAGCGCTCCTCAACAACAAAAAACTATCCTCATGAAAGCTCAAGACGAAGAGCATAATTTCTGCTGTTGACGGGGAGTAGGCCAGCTGTTTGATTTTCTTCAATTTTGAACTGTTTCCTATAATCAATGTGTGACTGTTATTGTCTTTGTGCTGACCTAATCCCTACAAGACGATAACCATACACTGAGGCACTTCAGTTAATTTTCAAATACTACAGATAATGATTAATCTAAAACATTACACTAGCTAAAGTACTGATGACCCTTCGTTATCATAACGCACAGACAATATTTCTCCTCCACTCGCCCCCCAACGTTGTGGTTTAAGTGCAGAAGCACCAATGTGTGCTAAGGTGAATAACCATGTGCAGCATACCCCTAAAGACCTACGGTGGAGGATCCACAACTGTGTGGTGACTCGTGTCCGTATCTCCCCAATGAGTAACGACTGGGCGAAATTTGACTATTGCTAAAGTGTCAGTAGCGTACTAGTTTTGAAGTTACATTCCTTCGCGTGTATCGTGTTCACCACCACAGCTCTCTCCAAGGTTTAACACGAGATAAATGCAACCTTTGACTTGGACACATACCAACAATCAGCAGCTGCTTCCTCTAGAGAGTGGGGATTATTTGCTGAATCAATTGGGTAGAGGTTCTAGTTTCATGTATGAAATCAATTGTGCAGAAATGTCCACTCTGAGCACGAAACAGCCAAAGAGACAGGGAGAGAGAGATAAGGAGAGAGAAAAGGAGAGAGAGAGAGGGAGAGAGAGAGAGAGAGGGAGAGAGAGAGAGAGAGAGGGAGAGAGAGAGAAGGGGAGATAAAGGGAGAGAGAGAGAGTGGGGAAGGGAGAGAGAGAGGGGGTGGGGGAGAGAGAGAGAGAAGAGAGAGAGAGAGAGAGAGAAGGGGAGATAAAGGGAGAGAGAAAGAGTGGGGGAGGGAGAGAGAGAGACAGAGAGAGAGAGAGAGACAGAGAGAGAGAGAGAGAGAGAAAGAAAGAAAGAAAGAAAGAAAGAAAGAAAGAAAGAAAGAAAGAAAGAGAGATCGGGAGAGAGGGATGAAGACAGAAAGAGAAAGACAGACAGACAGACAGACAGAGGGAGGTGGGAGTGGGGGGAGGGGGCTATCGACACTGCGACAGAAAAACATTGTTGTTTATTTATTTTATTTGTTTTAATCCAGGGACCCCCACGGACGGTTTCGTCGATTGGTTGCGTGTCCTGATTGTGATCATGTTGCATGTCGAGGCACGCGATCTAGCTTGAGAAATGCAAATCCTTCATATGGATGAGTGACGGGTTTTTTTATGTTTGAAAGTGAACACAAGAGTATATGACAAGAGAGTAACACGGACAGCCTGCCGGATCTCCCAGGAAAACTATACGACACATGTAACGCCAGTTATTTATGCAGAAAATACTAAATTCCTGTCACTGTCATCAGGAATACCTGGGCACACAAAAAAAAGGTGTCACTCCAGCCATCGAATGTATAAATGAGCTAGTTACTGAAATTGTACAGCAATAAGCAGCAAGAGGTTGCATAAAGGATCTGCGAAAGAAATGTTCACTCTTCTCTTATGGTTTCCCGTTGAAGATCAATTTGCAATGAACATGATCACTGTCATGAGGCATATAGGGTGTTGACAGTGTAAAGCGCTTTGACACCTTGTCTGATATACTCTTTATCTGTGTCTTCACTGCATCCTTCTTCACTCCCCTCTCTCACACACGCACACACTCTCTTTACACCCCCGGTATAGGGGTGTGTA
>NC_090249.1:33550184-33704170 GCF_037325665.1 Littorina saxatilis
AATCAGCCACCTCTAGGCTGATCGGTTTGTTTTGTCTGTTTTTTTGTTTTTTTGTTTTTGTTTTTTTGTTTCCTACATTCTTAAATCAAATTGTGTTCATATATCAGCCATATTTGTTTCGGCTACAGTACAGTCGCTGGACAGAATGGAGCGTACCCGCATGATTGATTCTCGCAGAACTGAACCTACGGATTCGTAGGCTTACAATCCAAACACTGAGCTATGCAAGTAACGGTCCAAGGGGCACCGAGTCTTGGGGTCAAGCAGGGGCAACGAAGCGGAAAAAGGCATAAGTAGGATTAATCCTACTTTGCCACTGACACATAATTTGTGTATACATCTCAATAAGTCAGTGCACCAATTCCTGCATCACCTATTTTACTCTGCGAATACAGATTTTCGATAATACAGTTTACTTTCCGTGAACACGCATTCTTTATATCCTGAAGAATTTTGTAGGTTTTTAGAAAGCAGTCGTCTGCTCATGTTTACTTAGAGCCGAGCCACCAAAAGAAGATTATTACGGTGGAAAAATCCATTGCCCTAGACCTAAATTTCATAAAGTCTGTTCAGAGTCGATAAGAGATACTGTTTTATACCAGACAAACAGTTCTTCTTGGGGTCACCTTTTTGGTGAGCACACTGTTTTGCATTGTGTTTGAATGTACTGTATCACGATATTACTAGTGTCTTGCACATGGTTGTAATAGTCTTCTGTCTCATCTCTGATGTCTTTAAAACACACACACACATAGACACACACAGACACACCGCAGACACACACACAGACACACAGACACACACACACACACACACACATTACATTTTTATGGGAACATCGAACAGTAAAGCTATCACCAAAACCACACTGCCCCTACTCCATCACCATGCGACCGTCCACTGTCGTTTTTACCATTCTAACAAGTCCAGACAAACAACGCATACCACCCTTTTAAAGTACCCCCCGACTCGCACCCTGTTCCGTTGCTAGTAACACATCCAATCACAATCGTTCTCTGTGAAGTAATATTTCACCTGGCGAACAGAAAGTAACTTCACTTCTACACCCCTTCGACTAGTGCCACGACATGGTGTCTCGTCTTCTACGAGATACACGACTCGCAGACTCAAAATAAGTTCAACGAAACAGCACTATTTGCTATAGTTATCAGGCACACATTAGAAAGTGCTGTATAGCTTGATCGCTACTGAGTTCTAAAGTCTAGAATAGCCGACAGAGAATCAGCCGATAACTGTTCGACCCCTGGACACTTGAAGTTACCATCACAAGGGTAGGAGCTGATAAAATGCCATGTTTGTCCGGACATACACGAGGTGCGCGAACGCATGGACGCATACAAATAAGTTGATTTTAAAACAAGTATCCAGTTAACTGCGGGTACCGGTGGTTTCTGGAGTACGTGTGCACAACCTTCGAGAACCCGGGTCACGTTTTCAATGAATAGTAAAACAGACAGTATTGTCTTGCCTCAAGAAAACGAACGAAGTGGAATTGGGGACAGGAGTGGGGGGGGGGGGGGGAGGGATGTGTGGAGTTATAGTATGGAAGGAAAATAAGAACTACTTGTTAAAGGAAGACACAAACAGGGGGTAATGTTAAATCTACAGAGTGATTAAAGCAGACCGACACACACACACACACACACACACACACACACACACACACACACACACACACACACACACACACACACACACACACACACACACACACGCATTTCTAATCCTTGCATGCAGTCACATGTACGCACGAAAGACAAAGTAATTCATTCTTCACAGCTAGCCTAATTCAGTAACTGCAAGGTCAAATGGTGCATCAACTTCGTGGAAACAAATCAGACTAGCGAAGGAGCAAAGGCAAATGATTCTCCGAATATTTGTTTCTTGTATTCATATCCACTGCAACCATTACATATAACCTACAACAGCTTGACCTTAGCATTTACAAGAGTTTATTGAATTTCAGGGTTTAGCCTGGGAGAAAAAGGCAATGGGACATTTGTCCCCCTCAACCGAATTCCGAAGGGACATAATCGAAGGCAAGAAGCGCCAAAGAGGCATGTAGGCTTACGCGTTTTGTGTGTAATCCGATGTAAAGTGTACATTTGGTGGCGCAGTGATACGTAATCTCAATGCGCCCCTTGACGCACTGAAGGGAATTGTGATGGGACATTTTCAGATTTAATGCGCCAATGGCTCTAGTAAATGAAACCCTGGAATTTGTTAGCACAAAGGAAAAAGACAGAGAGGAATCTATGGAATCAGGATGCAAGTCGTTCACCAATTCTGCTTAGTTACAACAGACTGATATCTGTCCAGGCTTTGAAATGTAATGGTTCAAGTTCATTCTCCCTCTTTGACGTTAACAAAAAAGTTGCAGCCTGGCTATTTCCTGTATACAGGAGGTATGTTTTGCTGAATTCAATTCATTGACTGACATAGGTGTCGTTTACTTAAATTAATTCAGAAAAAAATCCACTCTACACAGAAAGCGGCAAGCCTGTTGAATTTTGGTATGTGTGAAAGTGGAGAGATGGTCTTATTCCGTGTTAAATCCCGGAGAGTTCTGTGGTGGTGCACATTCTAGTTCACACTGGAAGGAATGTATATTTAAACTTAAAAAAAAAAAAAAAAATTCATTCGTTCGGCTTCCTGACGAGTGGACGTAAACTGATAGAACTATCAAGATAAGTTTTGTGTGAATATTTGTTTGTCTGTTCACTTAAAGGTCCTTGTCTACATTTTTATACCGAAATCGCCATTTGACTATTAAAATGCAGAGTCTATTATCTACAAATATCAACAATACACCCCCTTTCGATCAGGAAAGACGAAGCCAGTGTAGCCGTTTGAAAATTCATTGTAGTATTCCAGCGTAGTACTCATAGTAGGATATCCTTATTTGGAAAATGCCAAGCGCAAAACTCCTCTCAAATCCCGTGCATTTCGTGCGTTTAAAAAAAACGTGGACAGCGCTCCAGTGTCAAACTGTTGCTGCACTTGTTTGGGCGTGGCTATAAGCACAGTGACATGAATTTGATTGGTCAGTATTTTTTTTAGGCAAAGCACATGTTCTCAGCAAACAGAAAACAAAATATTGGAAGCGTGAGTCACGCTACCCAAAAATAAAATCTTTTTTTACATATATTTTTTTTCTATAACTTTTTTCCCCAGGGTTCATTCATCATCTGACATAACTTTTTAGCGAAATCTAACCATAAGATTATTGAAAAAAAGCAAAAATGTAGACGACCACCTTTAATGACCGTTGGGTCGATATATTTGTGAATGTAACGTATTGTTTTGTCAATAACAAACGTTCCAACAACCTACCTTTCTTGTTTTTTTATTCTGAATTTTGGAACGTTGGCAGTCTCTTTGTTTTTGGATTTTTTTTTATATTTAAACTTGTAATTGCTATGGATTCTCGCCTGTGGACTCTCGCCTGTGGACTCTCCTGGAAGTGACCTATTTAACTTGACCTCACCTAAAACATTTTTTGTAACTTAAAAAAAAAAGATTAGTTATTTTTATTTGGTTAATTATTATACCAAATATAATTAAAGATTACAAGATTTACTTATCATGATCTTTGTTTTTGGATCTGACCTCACCTATTTATCAAAGCTACCTGGGAACTTATTTCACTTACTCCCTAACTTACAATACATATTTTACTGTATTTGACCTTGCTGTATTTGCCTGAATTTATGTTACAGTTCCAAACGTGAACACATTTAAAAAGATATACGTTTGCAAGTAGTCACAAGATCAGCAGAGATAACGAAAAACAACAAGTAAAATAACGTCTCTACAGGTTTGAATCAGATGGCACAGAATGCCTCAGTAGGATTGTACCCCAGTCATCTTCAAAAGGCAACAAAACGATTACGAGATAAGTAAAAAGCTACTGTCTGTGACTTTGATCACTGCCTTATCATGATCTGCTGTGGTGACCGAACGACGGGGTGTGTGCTATGCTGGCATTTTTTTCATGGTGTATCAGTGCAACTTTACATACATGTGTACTGAAGCTTTGTCACGGCATTGCACTGAATTCTGTGTCATATAGAATGCACAACGAAATGCATTTGTGACCTTGAATATAACAAAAATAAATTTTAAAGTTACAAAAAAAGTTTTTGTTAATATACAATCAAAAACAAACGAGAGAAAAAACGCAAGAAAGAATCTACAATTCAACCGGCGCATTACACTTTCCTAGCAACGCTATAAGTGCTTTTACACATGGGCTTAAAAGTCAGGGCTGGACCAAGTTCGTTTGAGGGGGGAGGTTCCAAATGAAGGCAGGGGTCCAGGGGCCGTCGAGGCCCCGGTGGGGTACAGGGGCAACGCCCCGCTGGGGGGCAAAGCCTCCCAGAAGCCGAGAAAATGTTGCATTTGTGAGGTCATTTTTTGGTCTTTCCTTGCAACTGGGAATAAAAATTACACATTTTCAACAGTAACAAAATACTTCAGATATTCATTTACCATAGTGGTTCAGTGGATCAAAGCCCCCCAAAAAAGGCACGTCCTGCAGTCATTATTGAGGGATTCCTTGGATGATGGACTTATAACGGGGAGGGCAGGCCGTTGTCGACTTGATCGATGTTGTTCATAATTTGAAATAGTTTTAGAAGACCAAATAAACTAAGGGATTTGGGGGAAGAACTTAAAAAGTCCACATTTTTTTTTCTCTCTGAGAAGTACATCGGATGGCCAGGGGAGGGGGGGGGTTCCGGAACCCAGGAACCTTCCCCCCCCAGATCCGGCCCTGAAAGTTCTCTTAAGCCTTGCACCCATCTCGATTTCATTAGATACATATTAGCCTGTAAGGCTCTTTTTGATAAAGTAGAACCAGGTCCTCTTTTGTAAACTTTTAGTTTCTTATCAGATAGCACATAGTCAAACCAGTGACCTTTTTTCGGCGATAATAGTGATCTATTACATAATTATTCCTTGAAAGAATGTCTATGCTGGGGCGTGATGGAGGCAGAAAACGCTGTTGTCACATTGCATGTACATTGTGTTCCCAGTTGAGAGACCACAGACTACTCAGACGGAAGATGATCAGTCTGAACTTGAAAAGAGGATGCCGTGCAAAGGAAAACCACTCTAATTTTATTCAAGAGAAGTCTTCGGGTTTAACAAATCCTACAGGTTAGGTAGGGCCCATTGTGGAATTATTCTTCTTCTTTCACTGCTTGATATTTTAAGCGCGTTATTTCTACCACGGCTCGGTCCTTCCAAATCAGTGATTTGTCGGTCATAATTTCCATTGCGTGCTACCTTTTCCTGTAGCGTAGTACAATGTAGAACACAGCTCTACTTAGATCGAAAGGTCAAGATATCGGATCAAACTAGATGTTTTGATACAAGCTGCCATGGTGTGTTTCCTCTGGCTTCCAATGTCTGTATTTCCAAAGTCTTTCATAGTCTTTGTCCCTGTTACCGCTGCCTGCTTCCACAAGTGTACACAGTTTTGGTGTTCACTATGACTAACTCCTGCATCCTACGTTTTAAAAGTTTTTGTAGTTCATGTTTTTATAGCTCAGTATTCCAATTGCTATTATTTTTGTCTGAGGTGAGGTTGGTGTTGGGAGTCAGGGTATGTAGCGTTAGGAATCACGACACTGTGCATGCAGTAAGGTTGTGAGTGATCATGAGTCCCCAGATAAATGTAATCTGGGGTCCCTGGCGCTTGATCAAAAGAGAGTTGATCGATCGGACAATCGATTACAAACATATCGACGCCTTCTTGTGGATACCATACGGTGAGAAACTTGTTTAGCTCTGGATTTTGGGTCCTAGGTTTGAACCTCTTTTTGGGTTATGAAGACCTTAAATCTTGAAGAACCGCGACCTTTAATTTTGTATAACTTAGACATGTCGTGGGAAAAATTATTCACACTCTTCTCTTCCTTTAGATCACATCAAACTCAAGCCGACGACCAGAAATCTTGATTTAAATATTACACAGTTCAGAGCAACCCCCTTTGATATCAAGAACCATGAAGTCTATTACATTGCAAAATCAAAGTCTCACGGCTTTGAAGGGGTAAATCAAGCTTTTAGAGAATGGCACACCGATTCTCTTATTAATGTTTAAAAGCGTGCACCTTTTTGTGCTGAAATCTTAAGTCTGAATGATAGGGGCTGCATTATATCACACATTGAGTCATTGACGCGTTTCTCTTTGAAAATGTACACCATTCAGCACACGTACTGACTTGAAAAAGATAGTAAAACCCCGAGCGGTGATCTACGGCTTAAACACATGGCAGCTGGTGCTCCAAGTTCAGTTTCTGCACCGTCGCTGAACCCTCGACCAAGTCTCAAGAAACAAACAGCACAACAATAATGGATCAAAGAAAGTGGCACAAAAACGCTTGACACAGGGGCAAGCGCAGCTTCTGAGAACGACAGGTGAAAAGAGGGAGTGGTGTACCTGCAGACCGCTGCAATAATTTAAAGGAGCAGTTCTTTTCGTTAAAACGATTCGGAAGATAAGACAATCCCTCCACTTGGACACATAACTAAAATCAGCTGCCTGGCTGCTTCCAGTGAGTGTGTTCCATCTGGTTAGTATTGCTGTTTTAGTGAAAAGATGTCATCTTTCTTTCTTTATTTGGTGTTTAACGTCGTTTTCAACCACGAAGGTTATATCGCGACGGGGAAAGGGGGGAGATGGGATAGAGCCACTTGTTAATTGTTTCTTGTTCACAAAAGCACTAATCAAAAAATTGCTCCAGGGGCTTGCAACGTAGTACAATTTATGACCTTACTGGGAGAATG
The DNA here is from genome assembly GCF_037325665.1 of Littorina saxatilis. Taxonomy (NCBI): domain Eukaryota; kingdom Metazoa; phylum Mollusca; class Gastropoda; order Littorinimorpha; family Littorinidae; genus Littorina; species Littorina saxatilis. Next base: position 33,557,001 of record NC_090249.1, read on the forward strand.
CAAGTTTCCAGTACAAAGGACTTAACATTTCTTACATACTGCTTGACTAAAATCTTTACAAACATTGACTATATTCTATACAAGAAACACTTAACAAGGGTAAAAGGAGAAACAGAATCCGTTAGTCGCCTCTTACGACATGCTGGGGAGCATCGGGTAAATTCTTCCCCCTAACCCGCGGGGGGAAAAGATGTCATCGTTCGGTTAACCTCTTTTGAGGCGGTGTTGACCTTTAAAAGAGTAACAGTCACTCGGGACTTAAAGTTCGATCGCTGTTCAGTGTTGAGCGTTTGATTAATCAAGCAGGGTTGATTTACTGCATGAACGTTGACGTTTGACAACCAAAAATTGTATGGGAACTCGATGCTCCTAGATCCTTCGTATTCAAATCAGACGTAAGCAGTAGAACCGAATCAAACCTCATCAATCGTAGAAACGAAAGCAGCGACAAAACAAATACTTCAACTGTCAACAACACGGACAGGAACCAATATCGGTAAAGTGTCGCTTCAAATGCAAGCTAGGCCTCAAACAAACAAATCATGGAAATGCGTCACTGGTCAGGGCAGAAAGGTTGTTTGGCCTGAATCAAAATCACTAAACTTGTATGAGTATCAAGAACACACGGGAAAGAATGCTTTCTTTCTTTATTTGGTGTTTAACGTCGTTTTCAACCACGAAGGTTATAGGAAAAGACATTAATGACAGTATACAAATCTATACCTCTTTCTATAGTCTACCTTGTTGGTACACACTGACCAAACAGCCGTGCATGTAAATCGATTTCTAGCTTACCTTATTCTTAGCATGTACGAACTCGTCCTTTCTCGGGGTTTCTGCCCATACCCACGCCATGGTGGCGTAAGCTGACGATTGTTTTCACACTTCAAGAAACGCAAAACCACCGTGTTATTGTTGTTCCTTTGGTCTCCGAGGCTGTCCGTTTATCAGCAGAGGGTACTCCCATAGAATGTAAGGCAATGGTTCACACTCGCTTGAAACAAATCTGTGGTTTTCACTGCGGAAAGATCGACAGCTACGAATCACAGTTTCAGCCGTCTTCGTTTTTCTGCCTCTTTGATATTTGAGGCGAATGAAAGAAGACTCAACAGTCCGCTATGCCGCTACGACATAAACCAACACGCAATCGCATTCCTAATCCGACTTAATTAGGCAGGTCTCTACATTTCCTGCTGTCGGCACAATTCTTTCAGGTAAACTTGACTGACTCAGGTTCATAGACTTTCAAACTGTCCAAGCTTTGCTTCTTCCTCGATAGAACTAATTCCGAGGACTTTACGAGTGTCTTGTGTTACCAAGTCGTTGATTTGGCACGGGTACAAATGATCCCCGCGACCCCAAGGGTACCTGCTGTCGCCGTCACTGTCGTAGATTCTGACACCAACAGACTTGATCCTGGAGCCAAGATAGGTATCCTGTGTCGGTCGCAATTTGGTATAGACACTAACTGCTTGGTGAACAGAAAGTTCACGCCACCACAGCGTAGAGAGTATGAAAATGAACACCTAGAAACTCTCCTCCTCTGTCTCGGTAGCCCGGTAGTCACCACTCCAACAATGCTTCACTTCCTTGGTGTATTTCAAAAGGCCAAAAGCTATCCTGTCCTGGCAACGAAATGTCTCTACCAAAATTCCTCTCCAAATGCCACTCGAGTCGTTGGCCGAGCCTTACAGCCTTATAAATCACCTGGCACAGTTTTCTTGTGCAATGATAAGCGACAACACGCTTTAATCGCTGTAATAGTTGTCAAAACTGGAGCCAATAAGTCTGTCTCCCGAAAGGTTAGGCTATAGCTAAAATCTAGAAAGTGTTTCTGAGAGGGTGAATAACACAAAACTGCCACAGTCTACTTTTATTTAGTATATCATATCCTAGGCAACTGACGTTTAGACCATCAACACCGGTAACTATTTGTCATCAAGTTAAACTAACTACAGACATGGCTGCCAGGGAGAACACTTCAGTTCTGAGCAATGCACCACACCAATACGAAATGTTCCAAACGACAAGAGCAGTTAACTCTCAGCACTTTTGCTTGGGTGTGAAGAGCGAAAAAGAGATATCTGTTTAATGTTTGACAGACGTTGTAGGCCATTCAAGTACAACGTTTTATTCAAAAAGCGGGGCAGAAAGATCGGGATACAAGCATAGAATTGCGGCGTGCGCTGGCGTGTAGGGCAAGGCATTGCCTGTTAACGGCACCCGTTTTCAACAGTCAGTGTTGAGTACCCGGTTATCGGCGGAAAAGGCACACAAAGCCGTATCTATCAACATCAAATACAGCTTTCACTGACTTTTACATGGCTGGCAGAAAGGGGGTAGCCCAAGAGGGCACTGCGAACAAACAGTAGCAGGGTACGGGTATAGAAATGTCAGAAAGACTGGACTAATTGATTTGTTTGCACAGTCTGACATTACACCCACCGACCACAGAAGCACCAATCAATGGATGTATGTTAATGCATAAATTCAATTTTCATTCATTGACATTAAAGTTCAAACATCAGGAAATGCTCGTAACCAGGAAGACTTTTAAGCAGTTAACACAAAAGCGGGCGGTGATTATTACAAGTTTTAACCGCTTGTTATTATGTCATAAACTAAAGTGAGCCCCCCAAAATTAGTGATGTATATTGTATAATAACACCCAAACAAGGAACATTTCGTGCCATAACTAAGGCCGCCAAAGAAGAAGTACCCTCATGAATGCTCTACATGATTTTTGTGGCACCATTAATGAAAGTGAAACATAGAAATTCTATGACGATTAATAAGAGCAAAACAAGGAAACGGTCGTGCCATACGGCTATCAAAGAATGAGTACCCTCAAGAATGCGTCAACATTTAACACAGTTCAAGAGCAATGTCGATGAGTGTGGGGGACAAGGAGGGGATGAAGGCTAAAGGTAACAACAAACAACTGTTCAGCTTCTGACGTGCCATAAGTACATTATCTCCCAAGGGTTCCATCAGTATAACGTATCAGTAGTACTTTTAAGAAATAAGCAATTATTCATGCGAAGAAATTCTGAATAAAATTTTGTTTAAACCAATCATTTAAAGGTGACAGTTGCAACTCCAAAATCATATTCTTCGGTCTACATTCATAGAAATTAAAGGCACACGAATTCAAACGCCTCCAGCTGAACGTTTCTAACGATACATGTATAACTTGGCGTCCTTAGCAAGACTGTTGTGACATAAATTATGAGGATCAGTTCTATTCTCTGTAACACATTTTGTGGTATACCGTCTCAATATAATTAACTGGAGAAAAAAGTGTACGACAATTTCAGGGATGAAAAGCCCGTTGACACCTCCCGACCTGTGCTCTTTCTTACAAATATCGTATACTTTTAATACACTGACATAAGAATCTTTTTAGACAACAAGAAATAGAAATCTGCACTTTGAAAAACACAGAAGTAGGTGGATTATGGCGTTATCCTCGGCTGTCTGCAAACACACACACACCTACACTTTGAAATGCACTCAACTACAAAATGTCTTATACAACTGTAGACCGTACTACAATGCACCTGCACTTGGTACACGAAGACGGTTTCAAATTGACAGTCTCTGAAAAAAATCGTCAGTTATCGCTGCTGGCATACGCTTCACTTTTTGAGAGAAAGAAAAGGGCGAAGAGAAATTCCTGCTGCAAAAAAACACATGAAAGCGACTACGAGCGATATATCCATTGTACAGTGGATTTACAGACTGAAAAGAAGGGATTACCAGAGCTCATCTGTCTTTCCCTTACCTAGTGCAGTGATCGCAGTTTGCTGTCTGTGATCATTGAGAAAGAATAAAGACTCACTGTCTGCTGGGTTCTATCATGCGATGCTAGTGACAAAGAAGGGATTCGCCAATTTTGACGCTTCAAAGAGTGACAGGCCTGGCCCAACAAATCAGCTCAGAGGGACAGTCAACTCTGTGATGGGTGATGTGCAGTAGACATGGAGATGCACGTCACTGAAGGGAATTACCTATCGTTCATGTAAGGAATGTTAAGGGAACAGGGAGAGCCCACTAAACGCAACAAAAATGAAATGCAGCTGAACAACAGATATCGGCACTATAACAAAAAGAACTCCAAAATGAGTTTCCTATATCGAACAAACCAATTGACAGCCATGCACCAACAAAAGCAACAGCAACCATTTCTCAAATTTGACAAACGATCTTAAACAGTACTCAGACGAAACCTAGCACATTGTATTTGCACAACCATTTTAAACGGTAACAAAAGAAAGAGAGAGAGAGAGAGAGAGAGAGAGAGAGAGAGAGAGAGAGGGGGGGAGGGAGAGGGAGGGAGACAGACAGACAGAGAGGGAGAGCGCTATTAAACTTTTTCTTATTACATGCACGGGTAATATAGGATTATCATTTACTGAACAGAATAGCTTCTGCCTGGTGTCTGTGCCTCGCGAAAAACCTCTGCATATATCTGTGACCTCCCTTCCCGACGAATCTATCCTGATTTGTTGGGTTAGTCCCCCTTTCTTATCGATTCATACAGCTCTCTCTCTCTCTCTCTCTCTCTCTCTCTCTCTCTCTCTCTCTCTCTCTCTCTCTCTCTCTATCTCCGATAAAAACATTCCTTTCCAATAATAGTAATAAGAAACAAGATTTCGTTTGGTATGTAGTGAAATTATTGTAATAGTACCTGTTTATTTTCGGGAATCACGGGCACAGAGAGAGAGAGAGAGAGAGAGAGAGAGAGAGAGAGAGAGAGAGAGAGAGAGAGAGAGAGAGAGAGAGAGAGAGAGAGAGAGAGAGAATTGAATTGAACTTTCTTTCACAAGGAGAGAGAGAGAGAATTGAATTGAACTTTATTTAACAAGGAGAGATAGAGAGAGAGAGAGAGAGAGAGAGAGAGAGAGAGAGAGAGAGAGAGAGAGAGAGAGAGAGAGAGAGAGAGAGAATTGAATTGAACTTTCTTTCACAAGGAGAGAGAGAGAGAATTGAATTGAACTTTATTTAACAAGGAGAGAGAGAGAGAGAGCCATCTTCTTACCCGTTCAGTAAAAGAGAGGAAAGGTCAAGGAGAACTTCCCCAGCGAACACCCACTCCAAAACAGAAAAAGAGAGAGAGAGAGAGAGAGAGAGACAGAGAGAGAGAGAGAGAGAGACAGAGACAGAGAGAGAGAGAGAGACAGACAGACAGACAGAGACAGACAGACACAGAGAGTCAGAGAGACAGAGACAGAGAATGGGAAGAAAAGATTCACAGACGGACGAAGCCAGATAAAATGGCCCCATGGCCATGGTCACAAATGTATGTCTATTGCGGCCATAAATGCCCAATGATAGCAGTATATCAGGTAATATTGCTATTTCATATGTTACGTGGATTTCCATTGGTCAATTGGGCAAAACTGAGCTCAGTGCAAAAGTGATATCGACGACATTTCTGTCGATATCAGTTTTGATAAACTGATATCGACGACCTCTTCATTGCTCCCCCACTTCAAAAACAAAAACACCTAAATTTAAAAACAAACAAATATATATGAAAATGTAATGATCCCAGAATTTAGTTGAGCAAGTGACTAAAGACTTTTTGAAAGAAAAGACATTTTGAAATACTGAAAAGTACAAGAAAAGAGTGAACAAAAAGAAATAATAATCAGAGGGAGGAATATGGAACAGCCAAAACTGAGACAAATACTTTTGTAATTTTTTTTACAGTAAATACAAAATGTCCAGAGAATTAGCAATATATATATTTAACATTGACTGACTGTGTGATGATATCTTCTGCTATTGGTCTGTTTCGACAGTGATATCAAAATCTCGACCTCCGGTCTCGATTTTGATATCACTGTCTCAACAGACCATAGCAGAAGATATCATCACACAGTCCGTCAATATTGGGTAATACAGCTCTTCAGACAGCTATCACGGACCAGGTGGACGCTTTATGAGTTATCAACTGCTCATCTACATACATTTTCCGTGTGAACGCCTCATTAGCTCTTTGACGCCGTCGGTCCATCGAAGAAATATTCAAGGTCTTCCACACTCTAGCGACAAAAACACGATAGCGCCTGTCAGAATGAGTAGCTACTTATACAATAGACATTCGGCGTTTGAACCAGCTCATTGCAATGGTCGCAAGGGTGTCTGACTTGCCATATTCCGATCGGGCCAGAGCCAGAGCCGAAATCGGAATTTGACGCCAATTGAAACTATTCGAGTGTTTCAAAAGCACGAAAAGGGTATCGGTTTTCGCACGTTAAAAACTTGGGTGGTAAACGTTCGAACTCAAGTAAGTCTTGCAAGCTCAGAGCTTTTCAGAGATTAAGAGTTTTAAACACCTTATTTTATTTTGAAATGAGGTATTTAAGCAACATGGAGAATTTTTAATTTTTATAGTCTCCAAAACAACACAATCTGCCACTGAACTGTCACCACCTATAGAGCATATCTCCGTTACGAATTGTATTAGCGAAGTCACCAATTGTTCTTTTTTAAGTAGTAAGTTTGAAATGTGCATCAAGGATGGTGTGTGTGAAGTATTTTCTCTTGGCAAGGCTAAAATCAAAAGACGTACGTTCTCTTGGCTGTGCAATGATTGAAAAGAGGAGAGATGTCCGCGGCATTTATCTTCATGCATTACAAATTTACCGGGGGTGGGGCGGGAGAGAGAGAGAGTAGAATGTCTGTATAAGTAACCACACAAACATATGGAAGCGACTGTGAATTCCGTCTCTAGATACAAGTACCCATGGTGGACATACAATCGTCATGGTCTGTTGGTGGTCAGTGATATGCTGCTTGAACATAATTATGTTGATGGAAGCACAGGTCGTGATGAAAAGGAAATAAAAAGAAATAATTATATGATACTGTAAAGTGCACAGTGTAAAAATATCGCCATTCCAACTGGGAACTGTTGTTGCTCAGGGCAAAGGGCGCTTTACCCAGTAAACGCCAATCTCCCTACTTTGGGATGCAATTGGTGTTCAAGAGCGGTGGGTGTTTTACAAGGTACTTTACATTAATTGTATTTGTTTGTTCATGCTCATGTTGTATAGACCGGCACGGTGGCCTAGTGGTAAGGCGTCCGCCCTGTGATCGGGAGGTCGTGGGTTCGAACCCCGGCCGGGTCATACCTAAGACTTTAAAATTGGCAATCTAGTGGCTGCTCCGCCTGGCGTCTGGCATTATGGGGTTAGTGCTAGGACTGGTTGGTCCGGTGTCAGAATAATGTGACTGGGCGAGACATGATGCTGCGACTTCTGTCTTGTGTGTGGCGCACGTTAAATGTCAAAGCAGCACCGCCCTGATATGGCCCTTCGTGGTCGGCTGGGCGTTAAACAAACAAACAAATCATGTTGTATTCCAGTTTCTGTTTGCCTCCCTCTGTCCCTTTTTTTGTTGGTGCCGTTAAGTTGGTGTGGCTGTTTTTTGTTTGGGGCTGAAGATACCGACAAATTAGCTTTAAAGATTCGTTTTAAATGACGCCGCTAATTCGCCCTTGGTTCAAGCCCCGTCCCTTTCTTTCTTTCTTTCTTTATTTGGTGTTTAACGTCGTTTTCAACCACGAAGGTTATATCGCGACGGGGAAAGGGGGGAGATGGGATAGAGCCACTTGTCAATTGTTTCTTGTTCACAAAAGCACTAATCAAAAATTTGCTCCAGGGCCTTGCAACGTAGTACAATGTATTACCTTACTGGGAGAATGCAAGTTTCCAGTACAAAGGACTTAACATTTCTTACATACTGCTTGACTAAAATCTTTACAAAAATTGACTATATTCTATACAAGAAACACTTAACAAGGGTAAAAAGAGAAACAGAATCCGTTAGTCGCCTCTTACGACATGCTGGGGAGCATCGGGTAAATTCTTACCCCTAACCCGCGGGGGGTCCCCGTCCCTACTCAAACTAGAACTTATACACATGTCAAGGTACTACTTCCAGCATTAGGAGCGAATTTGAACTCTGTGTTACAACACATGCGCAATGAATTCGTCCAAACTTTCTCTGGGACATTCAAAATGGACGGCAGGATTATCAATAGTCGTGTTTGGTTTGGCAGAAGCCATCGGCTTTCACTTAGCAAAAGCCCCATGGTAACAACCGGGTAGATACGCCACCCGAGCCCCGAAGACGCATGGGAGCTACCCCGATACCCGGTTAAACCCACCCTGAATGAATTGTGGCCGTATCCCCAGACACCAGTGATTATGTGCAAAAAGGAGAGGTTAAGAGGGAATTGATTGCGAGTTTAGTGGGGCGGGGTGTCATTGTCACCTATCTGATAACGTGACAGCTGTGATACTTGGCTGAAGATTCACGGGCTTCGCTTGCAGTCAGCGGATTTTGTGGATTTGGATTTTATGAAAGATGGAAAAAAAGAAAAGAAAGAAAGAAAGAAAGAAAGTAAGAAAGTAAGAAAGAAAGAAATAAAAAAAGAAAGAAAACAAACAAACAAACAAACAACAACAAACAAACAAACAACAACAGCAAAAAAAGAAACAAAAAGAAAGAAAGAAAGAAAACATGATTAAAGAAGAAAACTAAAAAGTGGAAAACAGACAACATGAGAAAGAAACTTCTTGTGTTATCGTGGGCTAAAACCCCCAAGTGCACTCGCTTTCTTGCGCGAGTTGGCTAGGCCGAGTATGGCGATACCCTACCCCCGCCCCTCCCCCCCTATTTCGGCAGTTATAACTATGTTTTTTGCAGAAAAGAAAGCGGGGGGGGGGGGGGGGGGGGCAGAATAATAATATAGGAGAATCTGAAATGGGTGGAGACAATTTGATGATTTATATTCAACTATCGTTGTGTGGTCGTAAATTTATTTTTCATTGTAGAAACAAGTAAGAAAACAGGACGAGGAAGATTTACCTTTTCAAAAGATAACGTTACAGATTTACGACCAACTTTCCTTGCGTGATAAGGTCAATGTTGTAAGCGCTTCCTAAGTTGTGACAAACAACAGGACAAAGGAAGGAGGAATAAGAAAAAGTGAGGTGGAGGGGAGGTTGTATGGGCAAAACTTCTTTGAAATTACAGCCTAAAAAAATCGTAGAAAACCGGGCTTTAAATTAGAGAGAGTTTTAAACAAGTCGCGTAAGGCAAAATTACTACATTTAGTCAAGCTGTGTAACTCACAAAATGAAACGGAACGCACTGCATTTTTTCACAATGACCGTAGTTCGCCGCTTGTGCATAACGGAGTGAAACTGACGAGCCTGTTCAGCGCGGTAGTGGTTTCGCTGTGCTGCATAGCACGCTTTTCTGTACCTCTCTTCGTTTTTAACTTTCTGAGCGTGTTTTTAATCCAAACATATCATATCTATATGTTTTTGGAATCAGGAACCGACAAAGAATAAGATGAAATTGTTTTTAAATCGATTTCGGACATTTAATTTTGATAATAATTTTTTTATTTTTAATTTTCAGAGCTTGTTTTTAATCCAAATATAACATATTTATATGTTTTTGGAATCAGAAAATGATGTAGAATAAGATGAACGTAAATTTGGATCGTTTTATATATATAAAAAAAATATTACAATTTTCAGATTTTTAATGACCAAAGTGATCAATTAATTTTTAAGCCACCAAGCTGAAATGCAATACCGAAGTCCGGCCTTCGTCGAAGATTGCTGGGCCAAAATTTCAATCAATTTGATGGAAAAATGAGGGTGTGACAGTGCCGCTTCAACTTTTACAAAAAGCCGAATATGATGTCATCAAAAGTATTTTATCGAAAAAAAGAAAAAAAACGTCTGGGGATATCATTCCCAGGAACTCTCATGTAAAATTTCATAAAGTTCGGTCCAGTAGTTTGGTCTGAATCGCTCTACACACACACACACGCACAGACAGACAGACAGACACACAGACAGACAGACAGACACACACACACACACACACACACACACACACACACACACACACACACACACACACACACACACACCACGACCCTCGTCTCGATTCCCCCTCTATGTTAAAATATTTAGTCAAAACTTGACTAAATATAAAAAGGAGTAAATTTACAAAAGTTCTGAAAAAAATCCAAAAATCAAGGTCTTGAAAGGGGGAAGTCTTTAAGGGGAACGTAAAAGGGTGATGGTGCAGGGCGCACTGAAGTTATAACACGCATATGCCGCTAAGGCAATGAAGGTGCAAGTTAAGTTCATTTGTCACTGGTAAAGAAGAAGAAAAAGAAAAGTTTCTTATCTGCATGGGTGCACATAAAGTATCTTCCAGTGCATTTAACCTTCGCCTTGCGTGCCGCGCGGGCAATAACAATATGTCAATATTGCGTGTCAGGATCTCATTCATTTTGCCGTGCAAACAGAAACCTGTCAAAGGGTTTCAAATATTACGGTTTTATGGTTTAACCTCTTTTTGTGCCCCGGACGGCTGAAAGCTCTTTGGAAAAAAAAGGAATAACCATTGCCTTTTAAAGGATATTCATTGTGTAAATAATATAGTCAGTAAATCCACTTTCCTTAAGACATACGCTTTATTCTTCTCTTGTTTCTATCTATCGTGATTTTTTTTTATCAGGGATTGGTTCCTCTACTGAAATTCCGACTGAGCATTAGCTTCAACGTTTGTCCCTATCAAACCTCAAATATAGCCCGCCGTTGTAAAAGACTCAAGAGATACTTCCACTACAGAGTTCCGGATATAAGTTACTACCCTTTTTAGTTTTTAGACGGGGCATATATTTAACTAAAGTAATCAATTTAAAACGCGTTCACCTAACTGACGTTTGCTATAATAAATAAATGATGTGTGCACATTCACATAGAACACAAACACACAGATTTGCGACAAGCAAACAGTTTAATAAACGAAGTTTTTGGTAGGGCAACTTTTTCCCAAGGTATCCACCGGTTTCAACTTCCTGTGGCCACATGAAGCGATTAACACACACACGACTGACCCTCGAAAAATCCAGCCGAGGCCATGCGTGTTTAAACATACACTGGTCGAGTGGTCAAACACATACAATCACATTTGGGTCGAAGGTGCATCACCGCAAAAAAGTAAAGTCCCTCTAAACAGTTCATGCTCTTGATTCATGCTGAAGTGATTTTTTGTGTCGTTGTTTGTGTCCACTTGATTGTTAAAATATCTCTCTCTCTCTCTCTCTCTCTCTCTCTCTCTCTCTCTCTCTCTCTCGCAACTTCAGTGAAAATGTTTAAGAGACAGTCACGTTCACACATCATTCGTGAATGAAATGTCTTGTTCGATTGTTATTTTGTTAAACATTTTGTACTAGTGTTATCGGATGTGTAGCTGATCTGAGCAACTTTATTCCCAAATGAAAGTATGTCAATGTAATTTTGTAATTTTTGAGTTCTCCTTATGTAGGGGAAAGTCGCTAAACCTGTAACAGTTAAGGAGAAACAGCCGTACCAGACCAAAAAAATGGATATTGCAAAGCGTTCTTTATATTGTCACATACTAGACTCTATCAGTAAATAAACGAACCACATACAATAAAATAAAAGTCACGCAATTCATCAGACTGATTATAATAAAAATGTCTGCATTTGTTCCAGGTTGGACGCATGGGTGTGTAAAGTGGAACACTGTGTTGTCAAACTCGGAACACATACAAACACACCCTGACTCTCTTTCTAGCTCTGTCCGATGTGTCTCACACAATACAATACAATACAATACAATACAATAACTTTATTAATCTCTAAAAGAGAAATTACATTGCTGAGCGTTTGTGTCCGTAATAATAACATACATAAAACATTCAAAATAAACATTTGTTCTTTGTCCTGAGAAAATATAGCACATTGGTTATCACATAAGAAAGTATATTAAAAATAAATTAACATGCATTCACCATCAACAATGCACAAAAGAAAGTCAGCACCTTGCCGGTTATCACATATTGTCTAAGAGAGTAGAATGCAAAACAAAATCAACAATACTGAAACAATACAGAACACTGACCCCGTGCATCAGAGCGACAACACCAGCATCTACCGCCCCACCTGAGAATTGAAGATGTGAATTGCAGATGGAATGAACGAATTTCTGTAGCGTGTGGATCTTGCGGTTGGTTGTCTGAATCTGTTGCTCCTGTCTGTCCGTCTACTGTCAAATTCCGGTCTGAGTGGGTGCGAGTCGTCAGCCAAAATCTTCTGTACCTTGTCAGTCAGTCGTCGTTCATGTGTTGATGTGAAATTGTCCTGCTTCCTCCCAACCACCCCACTTGCTTTCCTGATGAATTTATCTAATCTATCCCTGTCTTGCTTGTTGATGTTGCCACCCCAACACACGGAGCCAAAGTACAACACACTATTGCACGTTGAAGTGTAAAACATCTGAAGGATTTCTTGTCTGATGTTAAAAGACCTGAGTTTTCTCAAAAAGTACAGGCGAGAGTGGAGTTTCTTCACAAGGGCATCAGAGTTTGGTTTCCATGTCAACTTATTGTCTATAATCACCCCCAAATACTTATACTGCTCTACCTTCTCTACGACCTCCCCCTTGATCACTATCTCCCTGTGTACATGTTCCCCCCTCCTGTTGTCCATTATCATTTCCTTTGTCTTCCCCACATTAAGCTCTAAATAGTTGTTTTCACACCACCCCACAAACCTATCTACCTCCTGCCTGTAGTCAGAGTCGTCGTCAACAGTCAGCAGTCCGGTCAGTCCAGTGTCGTCAGCAAACTTGGTTATGGGGCAGGAGTCACTAGAACTTCTGAAATCTGCTGTGTAGAGAGAAAAAAGAAAAGGTGAGAGTACTGTGCCTTGTGGTGCCCCTGTGTTTGTGCAGATTGTGTCTGAAACTGATTGCCCCCCCACCCTAACATACTGTGGCCTGTTTGTCAGGTAGTCCATAACCCAGAGGATGGTGGCTGCTGGGACATTCATGCTAAAAAGCTTCTCCGCCACGCACACATATACACCCACACACTCTCATTCACACACAAACAAGCACACATTGCCACACACACAAGATAGATAAATACGTCATAACATTTTGATTAAGCCATTTTATGTAAACGTCTTTTTTTCAACATCATATTTTGAATTTTACCAAGGAAATAACAAATCGGATAACAATTTAAGCCTTCAATGTAAAACAAAAAGATAAATAAGGGCTAGGTCTAAAAAGGACTGAAAAACAAAACCTTTAATAAAAAGAAGGAAAAAATAGGCAAAGAGCCGATTTCGCAGGCAATGTCCTTTGTCTTCTACTGTCAGCGCAGTCATCGTGTGATTACTGTGTGCACTTCTGGCACTATAACATATCCTCAGGGGAGTTGGTGCCACACATGAAGCAGTACCACGAAATTTCGCAGCTTCATTTGGACCCCTCTTCTGTTGACAAATAGATATAAAAGGGCTACCTGCCCAATTGACTAAATGTAAAAATCATTACGCATAAAGTCTCAAAGCAAATAACTAAGAACAGATTTAAGAACTGATTTTGCAAACACACAAAAATTGCTAAGTACATATTTTGAAGTCCTTTTGTCCGCTGCTGTCAGCGCTGTCCTCGTGTGCCCACTGTGTGCACCTCTGGCACTGTATCATGTTCTAAGGGGAGTTGGTGCCACACATGAAGCAGTACCAAGTGCTTTCCCCCGGGATAGAACGCATCGTCGAGAATGTTCTCGTTTTTTCCGTCTGATCAGAAGATATTCCCCTCTTGTTTCTCTGAGCAGAAGATTTTGTAGCTTCATTCTTTCCTCTTTTTTGTTGACCTGCACGCCTTTTTGCAAGTGAAATCTCCAGCTTTTGCTTGTAAGGAGAAGATAGTTTTTTGGGGGTGATCTCTTCGACGAGCTTGTGGTTGTGCGTTGCAGGACATCAGCAGAAGGTAAGCTTACATTTGCTGCTGACACCAAGCAATCATAATGACCAGAATCTCCATGTACAGTGTACAAAACAACGATGGGGGTGACGTTGGCAAATTTATTTCAGCTTCAAGAATGCTATTGATTAGTTCTTGTTCTATCTCTGGTGTTAATGTAGAAGGTCTTCCTGTGAACTTTACTTCTTCTTTTGCAAATTTGTTTGTTTCCTTCTAAATGACTTTTAAGAGTTGTGACAGTAACACCATAATTATGCTCTTGATGCGCAACGCAAACCCATATCTCCGTTTTTCACTGCCGACAAAGCGCAGCCCCTTTCTTCTGGTAACCACCGCCGTTCGGGTCTCATAATACTGTCAAACAAATCAATCAATCATTCAATAAAACTTATAGAAAGGAAAAACACAACAAAACCGAAAAGAGAATTGAATACGTGAATAAAACAGCAGTGTTTGATGAGGGTAAGATGGAACAGAATGCAGCAAAGCTGGAACACTGTTCCATGTTTGCCTCTCTTATGTGTTCCATCATTGCCGCATGGCACCTGCATGGATTTCGCGTTTTTCTGTTGGATACACGTGACGTTTCAAATCTTTTTTTTCCGTTCAAGTTATTGCAAATCTATGAAGGTTTATCACAGCAATCAACATTTTACGTGAACGTATATAGATAAAGAGTAATAATACGAATTGTAGACGGTAGAAATAAGAAGAAGAAGGAAGAAAAGTTTAAAAACCGTACTATTTTTTTTGTTTTGCCGCGGTAGTCATTTTTTTTTGCTGGAATAATATCAAGGAATGTCACTAGACATTTCTGCAAAACAATTGTTCATGAATTGTTCCCCGTTGATCGCATATTGAGGTGTTCCAAGTTGGCCGACTGTTCCGGGATTGGCGACTTTCCCTTAATTCCTTAAATGCACATTGTGTTGCATTCCATACAATGTATGTCTGTATTTTATATGATTGAATTTTTATTTTTTATGTCCGTCTGTCTTTATGTGTTGTGTACAGGACAGGTTGGAAGAATAGGCTTTGCCTAAAACCTTTATCCTTTTGTAATAAAGTTCTGAGTCTGAGTCTGAGTCTGAGTCTGAGTCTCTCTCTCACTCTCTCTCACTCTCTCTCACTCTCTCTCTCTGTCTCTCTCTCTCTCTCTCTCCAATTACACATTATAATTCTGATTCACGCTCTGATGACAACTGACGCATGTTCCCAGCTACGTCTTAGGCACCCCCGCCCCCCATCATCCCCCAATCTCGGTAGTAGTCATCCATACAATTCACACTTTTTGGGAATTTTAACGCCTCTTTTTAACAAGTAATTGCTTGACAAATTAACATTTTACGCTATTAAAAAGTGTACCTCTGCCAAGACAATTTGAACATTATTCTATCGTTATACGTGTACGTGCAAAGCCCCTGTCGGACAGAATTCAAAAACCACTCCTACCTCACGAACAGGACAAAGTCATTTTCAGACAAATTGTCCGCTCACTTTGCCATCGACAGAGGCTCTTGATCTGCTAATTTCACGGACGATAATAGCCACCCTTTGTAAGCTGAGAGTGATAAGTAAACGGAAAGTGTTTGATGTCCTGTTGGCTGTTAACTGAAAGACACGCTTGACAGTGTCATTCATTCCTCAACACAGACACCCGTTCGTCACGGGCCGCTGACGTCACATTCTTCAAGCATATTGCGGTAAAGTTTCAGTGTAAATTACTAAATATATCCGTGTTGAAATAGAGCAAGTCAATGCAAGTTTAAACATACCAGTTTGATTGTCTATTGCTGAAACATCTAACGGTCATCTAGGGGTAACTTAATGATTTTAATTCTCAAAGAAAGGATGTTGCACGTGTTATCTGAAAATGAATTGCTGAACAGAGTCAGCGGAAGGATACAACTCCATTCCCACTTCGCAGAGACTACCAGAGCAAGGAAAATAACCAACAAAAGCTGTCCTAGGGAGCACCCCCAGTGAACTTAGTTTCATGATAATAGAAACATCTATATCAGACTACAATGGCCAGATGTATTGATTAACTGTGTTAGTTCAAATGCTACTAAAAGTAGGAAAGTGTAGGGACAAAGAAACGGATAGAACGCAGTAGATTGACTAAAACAGTACTTTCACAGATGTTTGTTAGGAGAAAAAAAAAGAACAACAACAACAAAACAAAACAAAAGCAAAAGTGTACGGTAATAGTGACAAGTCCTTGGCTGAAAACACAGCGCTGTTTCATCAGATTCAGAAATTTATATTAGACAGCAAACGTTTTTGTTAATACTCGTTTGTTTCTAAGAGCACATTATTTTATAAGTTTATCTTGTTGTGCTCCCTTAATTACAACTTTCAATTACGGCTTTGTATTTATGCAACTGAATAACAAAAACTGTTTAAACCAACAAAAGCAAGCTAAAAAAACAACGGATCGATTGAATCAAATATCAAACAAAGCAAAACATAAAACACACACCTGTCTCTAACGTGTCTGCTCGGACTCCCTAGAAAGCAGGTGGAATTGTTGGCTTAGCAATGAGTAATCACCACACACACACACAATTATTTTAAAAGCAGAAAACACCTGACAGCTCAATGACGATTTCAGAAAGTTAAGGTTTTATGGGACAACAGTTTCAAAGCTTCTGCAGCCAGAGTTTAAAGAGTGTGAAGGTTACTTGTTTGTAGGAGGGGGAGACGTTACAAAAACAAAAAATGTCAGCAAAGTTTTAGCATACAAGTAACTTTTACGCCACGAGCACGGGAGCACTATTAATATGCCTTCCCTTTTTGTTAGCAAAATGTATTCATCACACACCAGCGTACGGACAATGAGATCAATAAAGTCATTCCTGTTGATTTTGGACCTGGTCAATCAAATGGCCCGCCCTTAACAACGCTCTCGCTCCTTCTACCCTCGTTTCTCACACCTGCTCTCACGGCCACACTTTTCGAAAATACAAAGGTACCCCTTTAAGCACTTAAACATCTGAGAAACTTGGGTCTAACAAAAGAGGGAGTCTTAAAAACGGAGTTATATTTAAAGACGCAATGAAGAGAAAATGTTTGGTGGCAAGGTCCTACAGGGGGGGGGGGGGGGGGCGGGGGAGGGGGGGAGGGGAGGGGGTTATCTTTAAATAGGGTGTCGATCTTCAAAGGGGACTGCGTCGTATCTTTTCCTTTAACTGGAACAGTCCCTCCCGTGTTAACGGTTCTGCTCACTACCTCAGATCTGGCTAGCCTTTTGCATGAGATAAGACCATCCCTCAATTTGGACACATACCAAAATCAACATCCTGACTGCTTCCTTGGCATGCAGATTGGGTATCTTTGTTAATTAACTTCGCAGATTGACAATATTGTCAATCAAAGAATGTTTTATTTAATTTTTTACACTATTCAATGGGAGCAGCTGTGCAGTTCTTCTTCTTCTTCTGCGTTCATGGGCTGAAACTCCCACGTACACTCGTGTTTTCTGCACGAGTGGTTTTTTTTACGTGTATGACCGTTTTTACCCCCGCCATTTAGGCAGCCATACGCCGCTTTCGCGGGGGAAAAGCTATGCAGTTGAAGTTGGTATGTGTCAACATAGACCATTTATCCTGGACCGCCAACTAGCTCTCTCTCCGCTCTTTCTCTCTATTACGAGGTAGCGGCCTCTCGCATTTAGGAACCTACGCTTGCAAGCCTTTCAAAAATCAGGGGGACGTGATATCCGGTGTCGATTGTAAACATGGACGAAGTTGCCGAGGTAAGTTCTGAAAATGCCAAAATAAACTCAGCAAAAGTGCATAATATGGAACATGTTTTTCGATGAGTTTTGTTAAGTTTAGTTTGGAGTTTTGGAAAAATCCAGCTCATTGTCACCTCCCATTGTCACAAAGAGAAAGAGCGGAGAGAGAGCTAGTTGGCGGTCCAGGATAAATGGTCTATGTTGACACATACCAACTTCAACTGCATAGCTTTTCCCCCGCGAAAGCGGCGTATGGCTGCCTAAATGGCGGGGGTAAAAACGGTCATACACGTAAAAAAAACCACTCGTGCAGAAAACACGAGTGTACGTGGGAGTTTCAGCCCATGAACGCAGAAGAAGAAGAAGAACTGCACAGCTGCTCCCATTGAATAGTGTAAAAAATTAAATAAAACATTCTTTGATTGACAATATTGTCAATCTGCGAAGTTAATTAACAAAGATACCCAATCTGCATGCCAAGGAAGCAGTCAGGATGTTGATTTTGGTATGTGTCCAAATTGAGGGATGGTCTTATCTCATGCAAAAGGCTAGCCAGATCTGAGGTAGTGAGCAGAACCGTTAACACGGGAGGGACTGTTCCAGTTAAAGGAAAAGATACGACGCAGTCCCCTTTGAAGATCGACACCCTATTTAAAGATAACCCCCTCCCCTCTATTACGAGGTAGCGGCCTCTCGCATTTAGGAACCTACGCTTACAAGCCTTTCAAAAATCAGGGGGACGTGATATCCGGTGTCGATTGTAAACATGGACGAAGTTGCCGAGGTAAGTTCTGAAAATGCCAAAATAAACTCAGCAAAAGTGCATAATATGGAACATGTTTTTCGATGAGTTTTGTTAAGTTTAGTTTGGAGTTTTGGAAAAATCCAGCTCATTGTCACCTCCCATTGTCACAAATAACTGGAGCGTGCTTTCTTTTCACTGTCTTCGAATCGCTGGCCTTTCAAACCGGACGCGACGCGCTCCTGAAAGTCGAGAGTCGTAACCTCGAAGGGTCACGTGACGAGTTGGCGGTCCAGGCTATTTGGTCTATGGTGTCAACGAGGAAGGGTGGCTTTATGGGACTGGGTGGCCGAGTGGTAACGCACTTGCGCTCGGAAGCGAGTTCGACCCTGGGTCAGGGCGTTAGCAATTTTCTCCCCCCTTTCCTAACCTAGGTGGTGGGTTCAAGTGCTAGTCTTGCGGATGAGACGAAAAACCGAGGTCCCATCCTGTACACTACATTGGGGTGTGCACGTTAAAGGTACTGAACTTGTCAAATCCAGGTGCACGGAGCCCCTGGGGCTTTTAGTCATACCTCAGGCAGATATCCGTTAGAAGAACTACCAAAGAGTCAAGAACTGCGATTTTTTAACGAATTAATTTCGTACTCGGACCCGGCTGGTCTTGGCCTATTTTTGGATCTAAATTTAGATCAGGTAGATCACCACATCATGCACAAAAAGACACGTCACTAGCAAACTATGTCAGACGTCATCATGAGTTTGTGTAAAACAAAATGGAGGCCGGAATCACTCAGTTGAATCGAACTCCGACCAAACACCACGTAATAACTAGGTTAATTTATGCACTCGCGTGAACAAGAAACTGTCGAGCTTCACAGATGTCGTCGTTGGGTAGTTTTGGGTTTGTTTTACTACCATATGAGGATTTTTGAACTGTAAATGCACTCAGCTGCAACAAAAACGAAGGCTGTGAGCTGTACTGTACCTTTAAAGATACCACGATTGACAAAAGGGTCTTTCCTGGCAAAAATTGTATAGGCATAGATAAAAATGTCCACAAAAATACCCGTTTGACTTGGAATAATAGGCCGTGAAAAGTAGGATATGCGCCGAAATGGCTGCGATCTGCTCGCCGATGTGAATGCGTAATGTATTGTGTTAAAAAAAAATTCCATCTCACACGGCATAAATAAATCCCTGCGCCTTGAATATGTGCGCGATATAAATTGCATAAAATAAAATAAAAAAATTAAAAAATATATAAAAATGAATCCCTGCGCTTAGAACTGTACCCACGGAATACGCGCGATATAAGCCTCATATTGATTGATTAATTGATTGATTCCATCAGAAGGCTAGCCAGATCTGAGACAGAGAGCATGTTTACATGGCAAAGACTGTGCCTTTACAGCGTACACAACCATCCACCCACCCCTTTATTGACTAGCTTTCCGGGCCGGTTGCTAATGCACGATGCCGGGTCAACCTGATTGATCTGCCTTAAATCAATTCCTTGCGTTCATACACCCGTGCATACCTGTTAAGGAAATTCGGCGGAGTCAGAGGTAACGCAGGTAAACAGGTAAGCTGGGTAGACCAGCTTGCCGGTACGTATTGTTTATCAGTCAGTTTAATTTCGAGCGATAATTTGTGAAGGTCCCAATAGCGAAACGGCATCTTGTTCCCTTTTGTTTTTACCACCATCCTTGCAGGTTTTCTTTATTTCCTTTCCTGTTAGTTTGTGTGTTTTTTGTTTTGTTTGTTTCTTTGCTGGTGCTGTTCTTGTTGTTGTTTTGTATTGTTTGCTTTATCGTTATCACCCTTGCTGGTTTTCTTTCTTTACTTCCAATGACTGCCTGTTTGTTATTCAAAAAAGGCCTCACACAATTCTGCAAACAAGGTCATACAAAACAGTTCAACTAAAAAATAAAATAAAAGAATTAAAAGAAAAATGTTGGGAGAAAATCATTTTGTGCAAATACATAATTTAAGACAAGTAAAACCAAAGAACACCATGAAAGGAAAAAATAGTTAAACTGCAGGCAAATTAAACGTACTTCAAATATTTCTCGTGAAAAAAATATCTTCGTTCATTTGGCTATCCCGGCCGTTATCAAACAAATAAAAAAACAGAAGGTATAAATACTTATACCCACATAAAGAACAAAACAACGTTTATGAAATTAAGCAAATAGTAACAAGGGGGAAGATGAACGGTGGAGGTGTGGTTGAGGATCAGAGGAGGACAAAACGAAGAGTCAGGGCAGGAAACATATTTTCAAGTACAGCTTTTCTAAGGTCGAGCAAAAACAAAGAGCAGAGTCAGTGAATAATTCTCCCAGGACCAAACAGGATATTAGTTTTGCGGATTTGTTGCTCCACTTCACACACACCTCACAGGAACATAACGAACATCGGTCAGTCTGAATTGTTACACTTCAAAGAAGACGACAACCCGTTACTTTGATGGCCTCCTGGTCACTACAAAGAAGGCACAGACCGGACAACCTGTAGAACTGAATAGTTTCCAGTGATGGCCACCAGATCCACAATGGTAACCAAGGAAACGATTACCGTCGGTCTGGAGTACAGTGGAACCTTCTTTTACTGACAGGGCTCCCCACGGACGCCCGTCCTAGAGGGTCCCGGGACCCCCACTTTTAATGTTTAGAGGGTCCATGGACCCCGGGACCCCCATTTTTAATGTTCAGAGGGTCCATGGACCACCGATGCGGAAGTTTAGAGAGTCCATGGTCCCCAAACTACCTGTGGTCATATAAAGCATTGTTATCGCGAATAGTGTAAAATGAAGGGTCTTTTTTCATCAGAACATTCGAAGAGGACACTTCAACTTAACCTTGTTAAATGGAACACACACACACACACTTTTCCATATCGTTCCGGCGTGAAATTGGCTTTGTGCTTGCACTATACTTGACCGACGTCTACAGTCTGAAAAGAGTAGCCTACCTACGGTACGCACGACAGTGGACATTTAGTGCGTCACGAGACCCGCTCTTTATAGGTTTAGTGCGTCCCGGGACCCTCTCAATGAATATCTAGTACGTGATTTCTGCTTCCAGTGCGTATTATAGGACGCAGGGACGCGCACTTTGGGGAGCCCTGATTGAGAAATGAGACTGTTTTAACAAATCAAGGCATCTCTTTTTGACCTTACCTTCCAAAGTGAAATCTGTGACTCTGAAATCTCTCAAAAGCAAAACAAAGTTCGAGAAGACGTCATAATGCGAATGATAGCGTCAAGAAAACAATGTTGCCGCTTCTTCTGCATGTCTTCCGAGAAACTGATGAAGAATATCTTGTTTAGCAATTTCATTTTTATATTTAGTCAAGTTTTGACTAAATATTTTAACATCGAGGGGGAATCGAAACGAGGGTATGGTGTATGTGTGTGCGTGTGTGTGTGTGTGTGTGTGTGTGTGTGTGTAGAGCGATTCAGACTAAACTACTGGACTGATCTTTATGAAATTTGACATGAGAGTTCCTGGGTATGAAATCCCCGAACGTTTTTTTCATTTTTTTGATAAATGTCTTTGATGACGTCATATCCGGCTTTTCGTGAAAGTTGAGGCGGCACTGTCACGCCCTCATTTTTCAACCAAATTGGTTGAAATTTTGGTCAAGTAATCTTCGACGAAGCCCGGGGTTCGGTATTGCATTTCAGCTTGGTGGCTTAAAAATTAATTAATGACTTTGGTCATTAAAAATCGGAAAATTGTAAAAAAAATTAAAAATTTATAAAACGATCCAAATTTACGTTCATCTTATTCTCCATCATTTGCTGATTCCAAAAACATATAAATATGTTATATTCGGATTAAAAACAAGCTCTGAAAATTAAATATATAAAAATTATTATCAAAATTTTTTTTTCGAAATCGTTTTAAAAACACTTTCATCTTCTTCCTTGTCGGTTCCTGATTCCAAAAACATATAGATATGATATGTTTGGATTAAAAACACGCTCAGAAAGTTAAAACGAAGAGAGGTACAGAAAAGCGTGCTATCCTTCTCAGCGCAACGAATATCCCGCTCTTCTTGTCAATTCCACGGGCACTGCCTTTGCCACGGGCGGTGGAGTGACGATGCTACGAGTATACGGTCTTGCTGCGTTGCGTTGCGTTCAGTTTCATTCTGTGAGTTCGACAGCTACTTGACTAAATATTGTATTTTCGCCTTACGCGACTTGTATTATATTGTGTTTCATCTACAGTTTAAGGGGAACTTTTAAAACGGCTAGTAACTGTAACCGTTCTTGTTGTTGTTGTGTGTATGTGTGTGTGTGTGTGTTTTAATAACGATATATTTGTTTGGCATCTGACTAGTACGCGCAACATGGCATAGTATATATACAGGTGATGTGGAATCCATTAGGACGTGTTATTGTTACTATAATCTGTACAAGACGCTTTTCTTTCACTTCGTTACAATAACAATTTAACCTATAAAACATTTAGAATATTTGCAGCCATGCTCACTGCGACAGTTCGGTTCTTAGTCAACCAAAATAAGTCATGATTATGAAAACTATATTTTTTTTTATGAAAAAACGTTAAAAAGCGGCAAGGTTCATCCCTTCTTTTTTATACCTTTTCTTTCACTTGTCTTTTTTTATTTTTAATAATTTTACCTGTCAATAAATGTTTGTCCTTATAGAGTTGTGTTTCTTCCCACTTACTTATATTTTTGTTTTATTTGATTTCTTTTATTCTCATTTTTCTTTTACTCTAATTTTCATTTCCCTCTTTCTCTTTCTTTCCTTCTTTTCCCCTTCCGTTTTGCGACCTAGAAAATACCACAATTAATCTTTATCCAGATTAGCGGGCCAATGCTATTGTCAGTAGGCCTATATCCGATCAAATCCGATTTACGAAATCTTGGCACACGACCATCACCTGAGGGACAAAGATCTTGCCAAACTCACAATAACTTTTTCTCCGCTTTTCAAGCAGAGTCAATTTGAAAGCGACCCCAGGTTGTTTAACTTCAGTCTCGATAGAAGGCCCACCGACAGAAGTCAGAAATGACAAAAGCATATTCAGTGAAAAGCGAAAGTGATCAAACAAGCAGACAACAATTCGCACTTACCCGTCTCCCGAGTTTCGGCATGTTTGCAGGCCTAAGTACCGCTAGTAAAGCATGGTCCTTGGGTTATACCTGGCACCCGACTTCACTTCTGGCCGCTATTCCATCCAACCGGCCTTGTTTATCGTACGGGTGGGCATTTACATCTGAAAGGCGAAACTCAGTGCGGTTGCCGTGCGGGAGTTGTTTCGTCCCGCGGGCCGTCTGCTACTTACTGCTGGTAACAGCCACAGTTGCGTACACGCGAGCGCGCACTTATTTCCCATGCCCCTTTTGTGAAGGTGGCAATTCGATTAACTAAAATAAAGTGTTGGGGTTTCTCGATTATTGAGACGGCGGATTGGGTTACAAGCTAGTGTGCACCTGCTTCACAGAATGTTAAAACCAATGATGGTCAAGACTTGAAATAGCCTACACCTATTTCAATTAAGTCATTTAAAAACTAACCGCTAGCTTACATTACAGGAAAACTTACTTTCATCGTGGCACACAGAACACAGATGACCTTTTTTCATCGTTTCATCTCTGGCATCATTAAAATATGGGTATAAGCGTTTGTGCTCACAAAAAAACGGTGCCCAGCTGGCGCGAGATCGCCGCTGGAGCTTGTAGCACGTGCCACGATTAAACTTTACAGGCACGCTTCTTCCCGTGTTTTTACGTCGAATACGGCCATCCCATCACTTGGACACATACCAAAAATTAACATCCTGGCTGCTTCTTGAGCATGGTGAAAGTTTTCATGATTAAAATGCACATCGCAGACTTTCGCTGACTAAAGTCGGTTAGAAATTGATTCATACAAAAATACTCACTCTTCGCAGTAAGATACCAGGCTACTGAAGTATGGTATGTTTTCAAGTAAAAGGATGGTCGTTTCCCATGCAAAAGCCATGCCAGCTTTGAGATGGCGAGTCGAATCGTTTACACGGCAAGAAGGACTGTACGTGCCTGCCTTCAGCAACAACAAGAACAATTTCCAAAAAATTCTCATAAAGCTCTAGTTTTACTTCCCGTGTAAAAACAAACATGAAAATCACAATCGCCATTTTGACTGGCTCAAAAATTAACTAGATTACTTTTTTTTAAACGTACTTATCTACTAAGAGCCTTTCCCCCAACGTTTTTTCATCGCACTCTGCCGTGGGCAGTTCTTTCCGCCTCTGTCCATCTGTTGCCCTGCCTCTTTAGCTCCGCGTCCATATGCACGTTTCGCCTCCAGCGGTTTCTTGTCCTTCCCCTCCTTTTCTTCCCCTCCGGATTCCAAATGGGATCTTGGCGGGTGATGCTGGATGTTGTGTTCCTTAGGGTGTGTCCAATCTTGCCCCACTTTCTCCTCAGAATCCGGCTGTCAACAGGCTCCTTGCCCGCAGATTTTGTCTGTCCACCTGATCCTAAAGATGCGCGGCCTTAGACAGATGCTAATAAATGTCGGAATCGTTTGCTGCGTCACCTTGGTCATCCTCGACGTCTCAGAGCCGTAGACTCAGCAGGACCGATTTGACATTCGAGTTGAAGATGCACAACATTGTCCTTATGCTTATTTCTCCGGAGGCCAAGATGTTCCTCAACATGACGAGAGCACCTCCCATTCTTTGCGCGGCGACGTCTCTGTCAGTGCCCCCTAAATTGTCTTTCAATCACCTTTTTTTTTATTTTTTTTTTAAGTTTAAAGTTTAAGAGCAATCCCTGGTGTCACCTCCTCCCCTAATGCCGACATCCAGGGTCTCTGGTTATGAACGTTGAAGTTTATCATTCAGTACGTGTAGTATATTGTGGTGTGGTGTGGTGCGGTGTGGTGTGGTGTGTGTATGTGTGTGTGTGATTTCTATGTTATGAAGAACCCCACTCGCAGTAATAAATAAAACACCGCAACGACAACAATACAACTACACAACGATGACAACAAAAACAACAATAAAACAAATAAAACAAATAAAAAACCAACGCCGCCACCATCACCAACCACGACAAATATGATCAAAATGTGAAGTTGTGATGGTAACTTGAGGCAATAGCTACCGCTGCTAAGCCGGATATCTGTCCCTCTGTTTATTCTAACAAGGACCTTGTCACCAGCATAGCATGGCAAACAAAACGGTTGGTATGCGTGAAGAAGGTCCAGCGACCCCTTGCGTGTATTAGGTAATTCACTGAAATGGTGATCAACGTTGTGCGAAAATGGTCAAAACAACAAAATCGTTCGACAGGCGCTTGAAAATGATTCTCTGAGAAATTCGATGTTCAGTATGTGATCGACACTTCCGGAACATCGACGGAAGAGTTCTTTTAAAAGTTACCTCTTTGTTCACACACACACACACACACACACACACACACACACACACACACACACACACACACACACACACACACACATCACATCACATACACACACTGAGTTCTAAATGACAATTTCCACCACTCTCTCACACACACGCACGCATGCGCACACACACATCACACACAGAGTTCTAAATGACAATTTCCACCACTCTCTCACACACACGGCACGCATACGCACACACACATCACACACAGAGTTCTAAATGACAATTTCCACCACTCACACACACACACACACACACACACACACCGTTCTAATTGAAAAGTTTTCGGTGCCTGTGGGTCTGGCCTTTGTCCGCCAATGCCCGCTTTTTACGCTGTAATGGCTTGTTCCAGAACGACAAGTCAATGTTGTGATTCCATAAACACTGTGACTTTTATTTCGTGGGGATTTGCCTGATGTACTTGCTGACACTCTCAGTGTGTTAAGATTAGTCACATACATGCCATGCCACATGCAGTGCGATACTTGACAAAGTGAGATAAAACACACAGACACTGTCCATTACAGACACAGAGAGACCGATAGACCTCACACACACACACACACACACACGCACACACACACACACACACACACACACACACACACACACAGAATCTGTCTTTCTCACAGACCAAAACACAGCAAAACACCCTGCACCCACACATATTGATTTACTAGTCATCAAATCTATACATGTGGTTTGTAAAGTTAAAGGCACAGTGCGCCTCCCGTAAACCATCACAGATACTGTCAGGCTTTTACACACAGTACAAACACCCTTCCATTTGAACGCTCACCAAACGGGAACATCCTAGGTGCCCTATGTAAAGAGCGAGCAATTTTCAAAGAATTAATTTTGCGGATTGTGTCAGAGACAATCGGACCGTGGTGCGTTTTGGCGCTAGACCTAACTTTTAAAATCTAAATAATAAATTGACAGCTTGTTACACAAACATTCTTAAATCATAAAAGAATTCTTTTTTCATCAAGACAAGATCAGTACAATTCGAAGTTTTGAAAGTTTGAAAAAAGAAACGCCCGGAAGCACGGTCACGCAAGGTCGTGGTTCTCGTAGCAGACGACGGTTTATGCCTATTGCCAGTTCCTCTGAACAGTCAAAAGCCATCGCGAGAGTTCTTGTGAACCACAGCCGTTTGTTTCGTGCATAGTCAGAGGTACATAATAACGTGCTATTGCAGATAAGCTCACAGCGAGTCGCATTCAAATTATTTGACTGCATTGTGAAAAAGGGAAACTGGATCACAGGGTTCACAATGGCTCAGGGGTAAGATAAACCCTTTCTTTTTTGGAGCCTTCTCTATTCAAATTACTTGACTGCATTGTGAAAAAGGGAAACTGGATCACACGGGTTCACAATGGCTCAGGGGTAAGATAAACCACGCAAAAATTAATACTTTGAAAATTGCTCGCTCTTTACGGAGGGCACCCAGGATGTTCTCAAGCGATGAGTGTTTAAATGAAAGGGTGTTTGTACTGTGTGTAAAAGCCTGACAGTATCTGTGATGGTTTACGGGAGGCTTACTGTGCCTTTAATCATTTGTACACTGATAGTTTACTTTGATATAATTGAGTGTGCCTTGCAAACAGGATTGTTTTTTTGTGTATATATTTTGTATTGTAAGATGCTCAAATCTATAATAATACAATTTGCGAGGTACAAATATCCTTATTATTTTATCATCAATACAGCCTTGGAAGATGATGCATTGCTGCTTTACAAAAGCAGTCTTGCAGATATCTTGTAAGGTTAGGACAAAAATCTACTTTAATTGCACGCGTGTTTGTGTGTGTGCTTGCATACATGTGTGATTACTTGCGTGCGTACATGTGTGTGACTGTGTATGCGTATTTTAAGCATGAGTACAGTCGCGTCGGTTTACGCCAGTAAGTTCAAGATGTAGGGGTTGGTAAATGTGTTTGTGCTACATGTATATCACCAATGCACACGTATATTATTTCATGTTATTTAAAATCCCTCCATATTCATTCCCTCTCTACTTTCATCAAGACATTTAATCCTTTTTCTTGTATGCTCAAAAAGTCAGATTTTTTCCAAAAGCATTCTTAACATCACGACATCCAAACACAGCGATAAAAAATGCAGTATAGGTTTAATGTCCCAAAGGCTTTTGTCATACAACTTCAGATTGTAAAGAATTTCTAGACACAAACTATACGTACATGTGCGTGTAAATGTGTGTTTGTGTATAGATGTTTGCATGATTATATGCGTGTGCGCATGTGTGTTGATGGGGGGTGTGGGGGAACGGTAGAGGAGTAGATTGGGGAAGGTGAGGGGGGGCTATTCGTGGATGTTTGGTAGGGTCTGTGCAGATTGCAGATTCAGTCATGTTAGAGATTTGTTATTAAACATAATTATCATATGCCGCTGTTATCTCCCTTTCTTTTTTGGAGCCTTCTCTATGCCTTGAACATACTTCTTTGGGATCCTGTATGTTTCTGCAACACAAAATTCAAACATTTCCACCTAATGACCAGTTGCAATGGCTTTTTTTCACCCAGAATTAAAAACTAAATTATGTGATACAAATTACATTTAAAATAAAAAAATAAAAAATAAATAATGAATAAATAAACCATCTTCAAGTTTACAGAAAAGGGAAGAAGGTGTGCAAGAAAAGCAACAACTTTCTGACCAAAGGCAGAACCTAATTTGGCAAACCAGGAACTCTACACAGATGACACCATGATAATCACCAGCATAAAAACAGCAAAATATATATGCCATAGTAAAGGGAGACAAATTATCCCATCCTCAATCACCAGATGGAGTAATGGTTAAGGTTCATGCATTCTCAAATAAAATATGAAATCATTAAAATACATATCCCCCCCCCCTACAAAAACAGAGTATGATAGCTTAAAATGGAGGGGGGAGTAACTTGGCTATGCATGTAAAAGCCAATTTGTCAAATAAAGAAGAGCACTCAGTAGTTGCAGTTCATGAGCGCAGAAGAACAAAGAAGATAATAAATATACACGGAATGTAGGACAAACAGCTGCAGAACCTAAAAAGCCGCGTAAGGCGAAATTACTACATTTAGTCAAGCTGTGGAACTCAGAGAATGAAACTGAACGCACTGCAATTTTTCACAATGACCGTAGTCCGCCGCTTGTGCAAAACGGAGTGAAACTGACGAGCCTGTTCAGCGCGGTAGTGGTTTCGCTGTGCTGCATAGCACGCTTTTCTGTACCTCTCTTCGTTTGAACTTTCTGAGCGTGTTTTTAATCCAAACATATCATATCTATATGTTTTTGGAATCAGGAACCGACAAGGAATAAGATGAAATTGTTTTTAAATCGATTTCGGAAAGTTGATTTTGATAATAATTTTTATATTTTTAATTTTCAGACCTTGTTTTTAATCCGAATATAACATATTTATATGTTTTTGGAATCAGAAAATGATGAAGAATAAGGTGAACGTAAATTTGGATCGTTTTATAAAAAAATAATTTTAATTACAATTTTCAGATTTTTAATGACCAAAGTCATTAATTAATTTTTAAGCCACCAAGCTGAAATGCATTAACCGAAGTCCGGCCTTTGTCGAAGATTGCTTGGCCAAATTTTCAATCAATTTGATTGAAAAATGAGGGTGTGACAGTGCCGCCTCAACTTTTACAAAAAGCCGGATATGACGTCATCAAAGACATTTATCAAAAAAATGAAAAAAAAACGTCCGGGGATATCATACCCACGAACTCTCATGTCAAATTTCATAAAGATCGGTCCAGTAGTTTACTCTCAATCGCTCTACACACACACACACGCACGCACACACACACACACACATACACCACGACCCTCGTCTCGATTCCCCCTCTATGTTAAAATATTTAGTCAAAACTTGATTAAATGTAAAAAGCATGCTTAGATCAGGAAGAGCCAGACAGACACCTGGCAGAACTTGGACAGACATTCACATTTAAATTCAAAGAGAAAAAAACACACACAAAAACAAGAAAGGTAAGCTGTTGGAACGTTTGTTATTGACAAAACAATACGTTACAGTCACAAATATATCGACCCAACGGTCTTTTAAGTGCACAGACAAACAATTAGTAGACAAAACTTAGCTTGACGGAATGTTCGGCCGCATGCTGGGAAGTCACAAGCGAATGAATCAAAGAGAAAAGAAAATGTCTGACTGACCTAGCAAGAATTTGATGATGAAGTCCATCTGGTTTCCTTGCACCTGCATGTCCAGACCCCGGTTCTTCTGTTCTGACTGGACGACAGTAGCACTGCCCGCCACTCGTCGCTGTACCATCTGGCCGAACTGACGCGGATCAATTCCATAGGCCTCCAGGTTCTGTACCGTCGTCACCTGAATAATAGACATGATATTGTGAGAAAAAAACACCAATTCAGCTGAAACCATTGTGTCAGCTTCTGAAAAACAAACATAATTTTTATATATTATCTAAAACCGCAATGTGAACTGTCCTGCGTGGCGGAAATATTTGGTAGAATATGAAGGTATATATAAATATTGTCGCTGTTCAGTATCCTGCCTTTTCCTGTCTCCTGCCTTAGCTGCGCTCACTTGCTTGGGTCTAAGAAGCATACTTTCAACTGAACTCTTGTTTCCACCTTTACTTCTTCTGAATAGTTTATACATTGTAAATACAGTGCGGTACCTCTGGTGAAAGGACTCTTGGGACCAGCTGAAAGTGTCCCAACATTTCAGGTGGCCAGTCATAATAGGTATATTTTCGCCAGGACAACAGATACAGGGACTTCAAAAGGTGTCCTTTACTGGGAGGTGTATTAACATCACAGGTGCCACTGCAGAAACCCTTTCAGAAATCTCAACTGAAAGAAACACTGACAAAACAAAAAGCAGCAACAAGAAAATGTCACACACCTTCTTCTTGGAGCCCCTTTGTTCCACCTCCAGTTTGATGGGGTCAATCTTGCCTTTCTTCAGGAGAGGATGCTTGCCTGGGTACTGAATGACAGTGGCCGCCTGCAGCTTGCTTCCAATCCTGTAACATGCATGCTATTTCATATGTTACGTGGATTTCCATTGGTCAATTGGGCAAAACTGAGCTCATTGTAAAAGTGATATCGACGACATTTCCGTCGATATCAGTTTTGATATCGACGACCTCTTTATTGCTTCCCCACTTCAAAAACAAAAACACCTAAATTTAAAAACAAACAAATATATATGAAAATGTAATGATCCCAGAATTTAGTTGACCAAGTGACTAAAGACTTTTTGAAAGAAAAGACATTTCTAAACGCTGAAAAGTACAAGAAAAGAGTGAACAAAAAGAAATAATAATCAGAGGGAGGGATATGGAACAGCCAAAACTGAGACAAATACTTTTGTAATTTCTTTCCAGAGAATTAGCAATATATCTAACATTGACTGACTGTGTGACGATATCTTCTGCTATTGGTCTGTTTCGACAGTGATATCAAAATCTCGACCTCCTGTCTCGATTTTGATATCACTGTCTCAACAGACCATAGCAGAAGATATCATCACACAGTCCGTCAATATTGGGTAATACAACAACCTTTCAGTCAACTGGTATATATATACGAAAACTTATCAACTGATACAGTCAGGACCATCTCTTGATAATGACCACCTGTTCATAATGACCATCAGAATGGATTGCCGGCGAACTGTTCTTCTTAATATAACTTCCCATAGCAACCATCTGTCTATTATGACCACTTTTGGTTGATCCCTGGGCTGGACATTAAAAACAGGTTGGACTGTACTTTGTCTGGAAGTGACTACTACCCTGAATCAGTTTACGAGGGCATTTTTTACATTAACTGAGCGTAACAAGAGCGTCATTTTAAACAGAAACATACTCTTCTCTTTACTACTCTGCAGAGTTAAAAAACAAAGGATTACTGTACTCACCGATACAAAGACGACACAAGACGATAACGAATTTTCGCTTCTGGAAGCTTCATCAGAAAAAACAAGAACACAAAAGACAACTTCTTTCTTTTTATATTTAGTCAAGTTTTGACTAAATATTTTAACATCGAGGGGGAATCGAAACGAGGGTCGTGGTGTATGTGCGTGTGTCTGTGTGTCTGTGTGTGTGTGTGTGTGTGTAGAGCGATTCAGACTAAACTACTGGACCGATCTTTATGAAATTTGACATGAAAGTTCCTGGGTATGATATCCCCATAGGTTTTTTTCGTTTTTTTGATAAATGTCTTTGATGACGTCATATCCGGCTTTTCGTGAAAGTTGAGGCGGCACTGTCACGCCCTCATTTTTCAACCAAATTGGTTGAAATTTTGGTCAAGTAATGTTCGACGAAGCCCGGACTTCTGTATTGCATTTCAGCGTGGTGGCTTAAAAATTAATTAATGACTTTGGTCATTAAAAATCTGAAAATTGTAAAAAAAATATTTCTTTTATGAAACGATCCAAATTTACGTTCATCTTATTCTCCCATCATTTGCTGATTCCAAAAACATATAAATATGTTATATTTGGATTAAAAACAAGCTCTGAAAATTAAATATTTAAAAATTATTATCAAAATTAAATTATCGAAATCAATTTAAAAACACTTTCATCTTATTCCTTGTCGGTTCCTGATTCCAAAAACATATAGATATGATATGTTTGGATTAAAAACACGCTCCGAAAGTTAAAACGAAGAGAGGTACAGAAAAGCGTGCTATCGTTCTCAGCGCAACTACTACCCCGCTCTTCTTGTCAATTTCACTGCCTTTGCCGTGAGCGGTGGACTGACGATGTTACGAGTATACGGTCTTGCTGCGTTGCATTGCGTTTAGTTTCATTCTGTGAGTTCGACAGCTACTTGACTAAATATTGTATTTTCGCCTTACGCGACTTGTTTGTTTTTCCTGATGAAGCTTCCAGAAGCGAAAATTCGTTATCGTCTTGTGTCGTCTTTGTATCGGTGAGTACAGTAATCCTTTGTTTTTTAACTTTGTTCATCTTACCACAGTCACTTCGTTGTTTACTCTGGAGAGTGTGAACAAGCACATACAATCTGCATATGAATTTTTGTTTGTTTGTTTGCTTAACGCCCAGCCGACCACGAAGGGCCATATCAGGGCGGTGCTGCTTTGACATTTAACGTGTGCCACACACAAGACAGAAGTCGCAGCACAAGCTTCATGTCTCACCCAGTCACATTATGCTGACACCGGACCAACCAGTCCTAGCACTAACCCCATAATGCCAGACGCCAGGCGGAGCAGCCACTAGATTGCCAATTTTAAAGTCTTAGGTATGACCCGGCCGGGGTTTGAACACACGACCTCCCGATCACGGGGCGGACGCTTTACCACTAGGCCAACCGTGCCGGCCTGCATATGAATGCATGGCCAGGGTGTTGAATGTGTTTGAAAGTGTCTGTACTTTATTCTGCATAGCACTATTTTTTATTGTTATTAAACCTACACCAAATACACTTGAACCTCAAAAACAAATCAGATGTACTGAACAAAAACAATGTTCACCTCGTGATCAATGTATAAGTTCTTTCTTTATTTGGTGTTTAACGTCGTTTTCAACCGTTCAAGGTTATATCGCGACGGAGGGAAGGGGGGAGATGGGATAGAGCCACTTGACTTGTCAATTGTTTCTTGTTCACAAAAGCACTAATCAAAATTTGCTCCAGGGGCTTGCAACGTAGTACAATATATTACCTTACTGGGAGAATGCAAGTTTCCAGTACAAAGGACTTAACATTTCTTACATACTGCTTGACTAAAATCTTTACAAACATTGACTATATTCTATACAAGAAACACTTAACAAGGGTAAAAGGAGAAACAGAATCCGTTAGTCGCCTCTTACGACATGCTGGGGAGCATCGGGTAAATTCTTTCTCGTCCCAACCAATATGGGACTCCCCCTAACCCGCGGGGGGCAATGTATAAGTGAATAACCGCCTAACCTCTGTACCAGTGTATTCCAGGTGAGATAAGATTGGTCTCCTTCGCTCCTTGTGAGTGCCAGCTCTGCCAGGATGGGATCCAGTAACACCTGTCTGGCAACAGTCACAGTGCAGGTGAGCAAACAAATAAACAGTAATCATTTACATCTGCAACATGTAATAATAATAATGATAATAATAAAAACAATAACAATAATAATAATTATACATTTTTTTCATGGGAACAGAAATTAAAGAGCATTCAATCACACATACACACACATGCTGATACACACGTACATGTACTGCCCTAACTATTTCAAGCCAACTCCTCTGTGTACTAGAAATTACCAATGAAGAACAAAATCAGCTAAGAATATTTCTGCAACTTATTGAGAGAGAGCTGGGACAGGCTGATCTTTCTTAACCCAGTGTGGGATTTTCAGTGGGGCAACCACCCCCAACCCAGCGCGTCCCCGGGTGGCGGATAGGGGAACGGTCTTCAGATATGGAGATCAGCCGCTTGCGGCCGCGGACCAAACTGGCTCCGGGTGGGATCCCGGAAAATCCTCCCCCCTGTGCTCTCAGGGTAGGACGTACGGGCCATGAGCTAAGGGTGAGGTAACCCCGACAGAAAACCCCGAATGCTGAAGACGGAGGACCCGGGCCGCACGGCGCATTCTAACAAACCACGGGTACACGCACTTACGCAAATGATGACACAATCAACCAGCACAGATGGAAATGGCGCTCGCCCATTGAGGACCCCCCAGGGTGGAGCAGCGTCGGGTCCCATGCCTCAAAGGGACCCAGCCCCAACTACTGGAGGTCCCTCCCGTCCGTCTTGTCACGCTAGGGGACGCGGGAGGAAAGTGACTGGCACCACCACAACCAGGAAGAAACCCAGTCAGCAGCGACCTTTTCAGGTCATGCACTGGAACGCAGAAAGTATCCTGAACAAGAAGACAGAGTTGGAGCATATCCTGCATGAGAAGAACATCAACATCTGCTGTATTCAGGAGATGCACCTGACATCCCAAAAGTCCTTCAAAGTGAGAGGCTACCAATGCCTTAGGTCTGACAGAACAGACCGAAGCAAAGGAGGAATCCTGACCCTCATCAGGAACAACATCAATGCCTGTTTGATAGAAACGCACATGGAGGACTCCGAATATCAGGTGATTCGAATCCAGACGAAGACATCAGAATTCCATCTTGTCAACTTCTACTGCCCCAATGATAGACACCTCGCCCTTGACACGATCCCCGCAAAGGCCTCCAACTTCATCGTGGTGGGTGACTTCAACAGTCATTCACAGAGTTGGGGATATGACCACCTGGATCGGAGAGGAGAAGAGGTGGAGAACTGGCAGGACGACAAAGGTCTCATCCTTTTGAACAGTCCCTTTGACTGCCCTACATTCTACTCCAGAAGATGGCACACTACATCAACTCCTGACCTAGCCTTCTGCACGGAAGACATGCACCAGCTAACCAGCAGAGAGGTCGGAGAACAGCTAGGTGGAAGTGACCATCGGCCAGTCTTTTTGACCCTGGGCATGGAGTCCTGCACTGAAGCTTCCTTCCCACGGTGGAACTACAAAAGAGCGAACTGGTTCCTCTTTAGACACCGCACCAGCGAACTCACCAAAGACATCAGAGTCGAGGGTCGAGACATCAACATGGTGGCGAAGGACTTCAACATGAGCATCCTCAGAGCAGCGCGTGAGTCCATTCCCAGGGGTGCCAGGAGAGACTATAAGCCCTACTGGAGTAATGAATTGCAGGAACTGGATGATGATCTGGCAGACGCCAGAAGGGAAGCAGAAGTCAACCCGTCACAAAACAACAACATCCGCCTCCAGGAAGCCAAAGCCAAATTTCTCAAAAAGAAGCTACAGGCAAGACGGAGAAGCTGGCAAGAGAAGACAAGCTCTCTGAACCTTGAGAAGGATGGCAGAAAGCTCTGGAGGCTCACCAAGCAGTTGAATGATGAGAACACCAGCAGAGGAAAGATCACATTAGAAGAGAACGGGAAGGTGCTAACTGGAAAGCATGCTGCCAACCAATTTGCTGAAAGCTATGCAGCTGAGAGCAACCTCCATGTTAGCCCCGAGAAACAGAGAGAAGCAAGAAGAGAGAAAAGAGAGAGACCTGCCAGACAGTCGACAGTGGACGCCATGAGTCAACCACTCACACTCCACGAGCTGCACTCAGCTCTGAAAAAGTCAAAGGCGAAGAAGTCCCCTGGCCCAGACGGCATCACCAACGAGATGCTAACCCACCTTGGTAGTGCAGCAGAGAACAAGCTACTTGAGGTCTTCAACAGCAGCTGGCAAGAAGGATCGCTACCACAACTCTGGCGAGAAGCGATCATGATCCCCATCTTAAAAAAAGGGAAGGATCCAAAGAAGGCCACCAGCTATCGCCCAATCAGCCTCACCAGCTGTGTTGTGAAGACCCTGGAGAGAATTGTGAACGAGCGCCTCAGATGGTACCTGGAATCCAGGAACCTCCTCGCCCCTGAACAAGCTGGATTCCGACAGTTCCGAAGCACTGAAGATCAGGTCACTTACCTGGCGCAAGAAGTTGAAGATGCCTTTCAGGAACAGAAGCTGGTCTTCGTCACCTGGATAGATCTTCAGAAGGCCTTTGACAAGGTCTGGAAAGATGGACTCCTTGTAAAACTGCTGAGGAAAGGCGTGTCCAGCAACATGTACCAGTGGATTCGCTCTTACCTCTATAACCGCAGGGCAAGAGTTAACGTCGACCAGACCAAAAGCAAGAAGTTCCTCCTTCGTCATGGCGTCCCTCAGGGCGGAGTCCTCTCCCCAACACTCTTCCTTCTCTTCATCGACGATCTGGTGTCTGAGATGCCCAAGGGGATCAAAGCTGCTCTCTGCGCAGACGACCTTGTGATCTGGTGCAAGGAGGAGCACGCAAGTACTGCCACCTACAGAATGCAGCAAGCGGCAGATAGGCTGAACGCATGGGCAGAAGATTGGTGCGTCTCCATCAACAAGGAGAAATCCTCCACCACCCTATTCACACTGTCGCCAAAGCAGAAAGCCGGAACCATTAGGCTTGGTGGAACTCCTCTGAGAGAGGATGAAGAAGCAACGTACCTTGGTGTCACCTTTGATAGACGGCAGACCTGGAAAGCACACATTGCACAGGCAGAGACGAAGGCCCGGCGCAAGCTAGCCATACTCAGGAAGCTGGCAGGTACCACCTGGGGAGCGAACGAGAAGATACTGAAGACAGTATACCAGGGAACAATCAGACCCCACCTCGAGTACGGCTCCACAGCGTGGTCAACCTCAGCCAAGACAAACCTGCAGACCCTTGACCGTGTGCAAAACCAGGCCCTCCGACTCATCACCGGTGCAATGAAATCCACGCCCATCAAGGAAATGGAGAAGCTTACCACCATCCAACCCCTCTGTCAGAGAAGAGAAGCCAAGACTATGGTACAGGCCGAGAAGCTCAAGTGCCTACCCGACCACCCCATGAAGCACAGACTGAGCAACCTCACCAAGAACCGGCTTAAGCGGAGCAGTTTTGTACACGAGAGCAAGAGACTTTCTCGACAGTACAGGGAAGTCCTTCCACAGAACACTCTACCTCTGACTCAAGAAGAAGAGGAAACCCCCAAGGCAACAGAGAAACCAGGCATCCAGATCTGCACCAGTGTTCCACATGTTACCTCAGGAGAAGATCAGAATGACACAGCTCGACAGGCACTCACCTTAGCCCTGATCGACGAACAGTACCCAAAAGAGGCGTGGATCCATGTATACACCGATGGATCAGCAACTAACGCCGTGCTCAA
Organism: Littorina saxatilis; assembly: GCF_037325665.1. Lineage (NCBI taxonomy): Eukaryota > Metazoa > Mollusca > Gastropoda > Littorinimorpha > Littorinidae > Littorina > Littorina saxatilis. The sequence goes on from NC_090249.1 coordinate 33,594,542, forward strand.
TGGAGGTGCAGGCATTCTGATCCAGTTCCCTGGGGGACATACAGCTACATCCAGCGTCGCCACTGGCAAACACTGCACAAACTATAAAGCAGAAGCAGAAGCTCTCATGCAGGCCGCCTCCTTCGTTCAGGACTCCGCAGACCCTTGCTACCAAGTTGTCTTCCTCTCGGACGCCCTTTCAGTCCTTCAGGCCCTAGAGAACGACAAACTCCCACAGCTGGCCAAAGCATTACAGATGGTCAGACAAACCAGAAGAGTTGTCCTCCAGTGGATACCAGCACACTGTGGGATACCAGGAAATGAAAGGGCAGATGAGCTGGCAAAAGAAGGAGCCGTGGAAGACCAACCTGAAAACAGTGTCAGCTTTAGTGAGCAGAAGACAATCATCAAGGCATTGATGAGGCCAAGGACAAACAGAGATGACTACCACACAATGTCCAGAGAGCAGCAAGTCAACCTCATCAGGCTGCGTACTGGCCACAACAGGCTCAATGCTCACATGAACCGAAAGTTCAAGCTGGCGCCATCACCAACCTGTGCCTGCGGTCAAGAGGACCAAACAGCGGAACACATCTTACAGCGATGTCCCTTACTAGATGAGGAACGAAAAGAAGTGTGGCCGTCACCAACTCCCTTGCAGACCAAACTATACGGCAGTCGACAGGAGTTGGAGAAAACGACAACATTTATCACCAGTGCTGGACTGATTGTGTAACCTCTGCGAACGCCAAGAAGAAGAAGAAGATTTAGAGAGAGATGAGGTTGGGGGTTAAAGGATAGATCAACAGATGCTACAATATTAAAACTTCAACTAACAAACAACCAAACAAACATAAAACAAAAACAAAAAACACACACATGGAGATGACTGCAAATTCAGTATATCTTACTCCTGATTGTTTTTATTTTGCAGTTCATTGGCTTTCACATAGTCTGTGATGATTTCTCTCAGTTCTTGTGTACTGATCGTTGCGCCTTTTCTGTAAAGAAATTGACAACAATAGAACTCATTTATAAAATCGAACAATGCTAGAAAAGGGACTACAACAAATAAATCAAAACAATTTGAGAGCTGAACAACAACCTTTCCAGAAATACTGGAAACAGCATTGAAAAAACAAACAAAGAGACAAACCAACCAAGAAACAAAAACATCTTACTCCTTATTATTTTCATTTTGTAGTCTATTCGCTTTACATTGTCTGTGATGATTATGAATCAGACCTAGAGATGCCCTTTCTAAAAGGAGATTGTTTGTTCGTTCATGGGCTGAAACTCCCACGGCTTTTACGTGTATGACCGTTTTTACCCCGCCATTTAGGCAGCCATACGCCGCTTTCGGAGGAAGCATGCTGGGTATTTTCGTGTTTCTATAACCCACCGAACTCTGACATGGATTACAGGATCTTTTTCGTGCGCACTTGGTCTTGTGCTTGCGTGTACACACGGGGGTGTTCGGACACCGAGGAGAGTCTGCACACAAAGTTGACTCTGAGAAATAAATCTCTCGCTGAACGTGGGGACGAACTCACGCTGACAGCGGCCAACTGGATACAAATCCAGCGCGCTACCGACTGAGCTACATCCCCGCCCTTCTAAAAGGAGATGAAATGAGACATAAATTACCAAGAGCTACACAGTGGTACACTGATCTTTTATTTCTAAGACCTCTAAAAATCTGAGAAAATCAGGTCATAAAAAAGGAGTACATTGTCTTACAATAAGGGTAATTTTAAAGAGGTAATGAGCAGAAAATCTGGGACAAAAAACAATCTTAAAAGGTAGGGGGGAGTGGGGGGGGGGGGGGGAGCAAGCGTTCTTAAAAGGTTGGTTCCATTGTATATAGAGAATAATACATGGCTTGCTGTGTCGTACCAGATTTACACAAGTTTTTTTAAATATTGAACTGCGAGCAAAAGCGAGCTGTTCACTATTTGAAAATGCAACGAGTGTAAATCTGGTACGAAACAGCAAGCCATGTAGTATTCTGTTTATCCTACATACTGTACTTACGTGTATTTTACTGAAAATGTCCTGCAGTCCAGGCAGCTAACTTGAAGACGCTTGTTTTGGAACCTCAATCTCTTCTAAAGCATCGTGCAATCTATTACGTCAAAGTAAAGAAACGTCACTCTGAAAGTGTGGTGTGACGTGTTAGTTCTAAAAATTTATCGAGGGTAATTAGCGAGCGCAATTTTTTTTCTCTATTATGTCGTTTGTCTTGGTGACTTTGGCATCATAAGCAGTGGAAAAACAGGTCCCTGCCAGACTTGCTTGACATGACCTCATTTACATGATATACACACATGTGATTTGAACGATTATTATCTCACGAGTGTCTCTCTCACGTATGGAGGATACATTTCTGTCTGTCACACCTTTCTCATCACCCTCCTGCCTTTTAATGTTATATCCCCTGACTCCAGTCACTGGCACCCCTTAGCTAAACAACTTTGAAACAACCCAGTATCTATGCCATCATAATACCAACTTTAACATGGGCACAAAACTATCAGGACTTTTAGAAAGTATATTTTCAGAATGGACCATTATCCAACAAATATTTACAGAAAACAAAAGTCAAAACACAAACATTACACACTGTGTCACCTACGTGTAGCCGTACGGAGACAGAAGTATCATAACATTGGCAGTGACGCACAAGACATCAGTAAACAGTGGAGGCTCGAATTTTTCCTCTGAAGATGATTCCTCACTGCTCTGCTCTGGAACGATCTCGGGAATCTCCAGACCTCGCAGGCTGTTAAAGAGAGAAAGCAGAGTAAATGTATCACGTAGAACATAACGGTGTTCAGTTTTCACGTCAGAGTACAGTGGTAGCTGACTTGTGGACAGCCTTGGGACAGGCTAAAGGTACTACAGTGGTACCTGCGATGTGAGGCCCCTCTAATGAGTGAACACCTCCAAGGAAAGGACACCTTCAGTCTTTGTCTATTATCTTGATCAAAATATTACCTACCCTGACATGCCACCTGCAATGTGAGAACACGTTTAACTGGTCCGAATGGTGTCCTTTCATCGCAGGTACCACTGAACTATTCTTTCGTGAAGAGTACAATAATTCAGGTAAGTAAATAGACCAGGGATGTTGCAAGGATTTAATTTCTTCAGCAAATTTGCCGAAATGGCCACAACATGTTCAGAAATGTACGGCAGTCCTTGATGTAACTTTTCCCCCATCGACAAAAAGTGTTATACATAATGTGAATGTTTGACCAAAATACGACATTTGATGCATATCGATACAGTCTATGTTCTTACAAGACCACACAAACGGTTGCGATGAACAATGACTCATGCGATCCATGTCAAATTTTCGTGAACAATTATTCTTTTTAAATGTATGTATCGATACATTTTAGTTAGAAATCCCTGTATTTTGTATGACTAAACACATTCAAAGGTGCACTCTTTTGTAGTCTCGGCCAGTCGCCTAAGTATGAGTTTAAGTTGGCCTCTGGTGTCCCATTGCTCAAACTCAAAGATAGGAATTCAAATATATTCCATCGATAGAAATAATTTTTTTTAAAACAGTTCAATATTTGTGCTTAGATTCCACCTTGGAACTAGTTTGTGACATTTTCAGCCCACACAAAAAAGTGTGCATGATATTCTAATTCTATTAGAAGAAATTTTGTGGCTTGTCTTTTTAGATTTAGAAGACATGTTTCATAAATCTAAAAAAAAGTGAAAGTGAAAGTAAATGCACAGTTCCCTTCAAGCTCTGCAGAAAGGGTACTTACCCAATGTGTGATTTATCAAATTCCGTGATGGCATCCACACCTTTGGATATTGTTTTCAGCTTGATGAACCCTTCGCTCTGCATTTGTTGTAAGAACTTGGAAAGCTTCAAGAAAAAGATACCAGTAAAAAACACTCAATAGGCGTATTCAAATTCAATAAATAAATCAATCAATTAATCAATCAGTAGTTGGTATCCAAATGTAATTCAAAACCATTATATCATATCAAAGTTATGTTTTCTCTCTGGCAAACTAGACAAAGCAGGTATGACAAAAGCACCAAAGCAATTTATACAGGGAGGAAGGGGGGGTGGGGGGGAGTTATAGAGATTGGGAAGAATTTTTCTTTTGCGCTGGTTGGAAAACTGAATCATACCTTTTTATAGGAAGATTTCTTCAGATCCAGGCTTCTCCCCTGTGCACTGAAACAGACAAAATGTCCCTATAGTCTTTGAGCGCTCAAAGGTATGTGTACAAGTATTCAGCAGTCACATGTTTATAGTGATAGCCATCAGCTTAATTCTGCCAACTGGTTTTATGTATGTAAGTGCCTTACACACTGCAAACCAGTCCAGCTGATTTCACATTACAAAAGTTTAGCCCACAAGCATTGTGCAGATCGACAAGGAAGTTTATTTTAGTTTGAGTGGATTTGTTTCTTTTTTCTAAATTATAAAGCTTGAAAAGTTCTACCATCATTTTGGCTGAATCTAAAATGCCACTCTGATGCTTCTTCAAAAGCTGAAAAGTTCTACCATCCAATTTTCTTTCTTATAAATGCCACTCTATTGTTCATCTACTTCCTTTTCCTTTCCTCTTGTTTGTTTTTTTGTTTGGACTCCAAACACAGACGTAGACATATGCTTTGCATTTTTAATGATTTTTGACTCACCTGAGCAGATAAGAGTCATAGTTATGAGAGAGTTTGGCCATCGAACATGAATACTCACTATGGCTGCATGTAACCCTTGAGCACCGTGGAGGTCAGCAAGGGGAGGTCACTTTTGCTCATCTTCGCTTTGAGGGCACACTTAAAGCAGGACTCTAGGAGCTGATCCATGTCTTCTGAAAACACAGTAAATTGTGTATACACATAAACAAACTTGCCGAAAACGTCTCTGTGTTCTCCAGGGGTGGGACTCTCTTGTGCTGAAAAAAGAGGAAATCCCTTTATTCTAGGGGGATTCGGGGGCATGCTCACCCGATTTTTTTTAAATGGTAAATTAAAATCCGTGCAATCTGGTGCATTTTGAGACTAAAATTCAACTCGTTTGGATCAGGTAAAAAAGACATTCAAAAAAGACCATGTATCCATAATCCAATACTGGCAATAGTATGATCCAAGTGACGCCCCAATGCATTGAAGCTCAACATGACTATTAGTTATCAGGAGTTTTCAGACAGCACAATTTAACTCTCAAGCCTCCAGTGTTCTGTTCCATCTTCACTTCTCTTCATATCATTCAGTCAACAAGTTATAGATACTGTGATGAAGTGTCCGCGGAAATCCGCGGATTCGTGGAAAAGTCCCACCCCTGGTTCTCACAGGTCATACAAATATTTTAAGTGGTAAAAACACGGAATAAAAGTTTCATGTCAGCACGCATTACATTTGAAGCTGGAAAAGGGAAAATATAAGAACATGCCATTTTGTACCTGATTAACTATTAGTAAGTAGGGGATTGGGTAAGGATGCATTTGAGATAACAAAGTTTAAACAAAACTGACTTTAAGATACACATGCAAACATATCATTTGTTTTGTAAAGCTGCTTGGGACAAAAAAACCAACTCTTACCTGGTTCCAGACTTTCAGAAGTCATGTAAATCCCTCCTTCTGCTGCCGCTCCGTCCTCGTCTTCCTCACCGCCATCATCCTCATTGACCTGAGCAGCAGCAGCTCCAGCATCTGTTGAATTATTGTCCCCCTTCTCCTGAACGCTCAGCTCTTCCATCGCCCGGCATGCCCCCTCTGCAGCCTGTGATGACTCGTCTCCATCTGACTCATTGTCGGTGTCATCATCATCCTCACCATCAGGGATGAGTGGTGGCTTGGATTTGTCTCCCATCTCCCTGGAATATCAACAAATGAAATGGATGCATTGTCTTGCTGAACAGGTATTGACATGCAAGAATCTTAACCCTTAGGCAGGTTGTCGCGACATATGTCGCGCTACTTTACGTATACTGTCACCTGGTTGTCACGACATCTGTCGCGCTACTGGCTCAGTTTGTTTGGTCGGTTTTGATTACCTCCCATGGATGCGAAAACCTATATGAGTGTTTTTCTTTATTTTTCTCTCAGTTAATTCACCAGTGGCTATGTAACATGTGTTACAGAATTGCACCAGTGTAATGGTTCAATCAATCAATCAATATGAGGCTTATATCGCGCATATTCCGTGGGTACAGTTCTAAGCGCAGGGATTTTTTTTTTTTAAATATCGCGCACATATTCAAGGCGCAGGGATTTATTTATGCCGTGTGAGATGGAATTTTTTTACACAATACATCACGCATTCACATCGGCCAGCAGATCGCAGCCATTTCGGCGCATATCCTACTTTTCACGGCCTATTATTCCAAGTCACATGGGTATTTTGGTGGACATTTTTATCTATGCCTATACAATTTTGCCAGGAAAGACCCTTTTGTCAATCGTGGGATCTTTAACGTGCACACCCCAATGTAGTGTACACGAAGGGACCTCGGTTTTTTGTCTCATCCGAAAGACTAGCACTTGAACCCACCACCTAGGTTAGGAAAGGGGGGAGAAAATTGCTAACGCCCTGACCCAGGGTCGAACTCGCAACCTCTCGCTTCCGAGCGCAAGTGCGTTACCACTCGGCCACCCAGTCCTGCAGGGTTAATAAGATTAGTTGGTTAATCCCTGGTCGCTCACTTGATGCCCAAATCAATATTGTAGTCAGCCCAGGGCCTCCAAACATACTTCCCTTTCTATTCTCTTTCTTTCTCAACCAAACAAAATAAAAATAAACACATCAAACCATTTAACAGTCCAAGCATATATACTGAACCATTACACTGGTACAATTCTGTAACACATGTTACATAGCCACTGGTGAATTAACAAAGAGAAAAATAACAAAAAACGGTCATATAGGTTTTCGCATCCATGGGAGGTAATCGGAACTGACCAAACAGACTGAGCCAGTAGCGCTACATATGTCGTGACAACCAGGTGACAGTATACGTAAAGTTGCCCGACATATGTCGCGACAACCAGCCTGAGGGTTAACAATGGGACAAAACGGTTAAACAAACAAACAAGAAAGGCACAGGATTGGAAGAGAAAGTATGAAAATAAAGAAACAGTTTGAATTTTAACAAATGTCACATGAAAAAAGAGAACATTATCAATTGCAATACTATTGGGAAAAAAACATAATAACAACAAAAACAAAACAGAAACCTGACAGCAACCAACATTATGGTATTTCATTTCCAGTATTTGGGCTACTATCCATAGCTGCCAACTTTTCCCAGATAAAAATAGGGCATGCCCCCCCGTAAAATATTTCAAAAAAAGGATGCAAAATGGTGCAATCTGGTGCATTCTGAGGATTATAATAGCCAGTTTCTGGCAGCAAATTTTGTCACAAAAAAGGAAGAATGAGCTGGAGAGAGAGTAGATGTAGTGACTTACCAATGCACGTCAAGCTTCCTTCTACAGTATTTCATACTTCTTGACACTCACATCTTCCAATTATGTGGGGCCGGGGAAGATATCTTTTGCTATCACAGTTCACAACAGCACCAAAATCATAGTTCATGTTACTTGTTAGTTACTTCCTTGAGTTTATTTCACAATCCAAAAGTCACAACACACTACACCTTCCAGGGGTATGAACTAGGAGATTGCTGTTGCCATCACAGTTCACAACAGCATAACTGGCACGGATCAGCGTTCATAGTTCGAACATCGACGTCTGAAGCGAACAGTTGGGTAATCTTTCTGGACGGCTGTCCCCCGGTTCCGTTCATGTTTTGCTGTTCTTGAATGAGCTTCAATATCCCCCCGGCCTCCATGTCCGATGCTGATATATCTTCGCGGCACTTGGTGCAAAACGCGAAATGTATGCCGCGTCTTGTCGATTCGGAGATGAAGTCATACTCTTGTTTGTAACTCTTTTGAAATTTTACAAGAACTTTCGGGCCGACTTTCGGCCGCTGGACCGTTGTTTTCTTCATTTTGTGGTCGTCTGCTGCTGCTTCTTCTTCTGCTTCTCATCCACATTCGACTGAAGCGCATGCGCTAGCCACAAATCTCGCCTATTCTCGTTTAGTTTCGATTTTGATCACAGCGTTTGTGTGACGAAGCCTCGCGCTGAACGAGAGTTCAGAAGTGAAACCACGCCGAGTACAGGCGCTTGAAAATACACTCCAGTCATTATATAACTATACTCGAAAAAAATTTAATCGGGAAACTTTTGCACTATTCGGGAAAATCCGGGACTGGACATAAAATCGGGAATTTCCCGGTTTTCTAGGGAGGGTTGGCAGCTATGTACTATCTTTCCTCAGGGTGACAAGCCAGGGGAAGGGGGCCCATGGCATAGCAATAATATTGGTAAGAATAGTTATTTATGTTAATTAAAACACAGTGTGGTTAATGCATTATGGTGTGATGACCAAGAGTACTGAATAAAAAACCTGGATGAAAAAAAAACCCACTCTCACCACAAATGGTCGCCCAGGATATGAAGTGTGCGGACACCTTTCCCTTTCAGAGCAGACATGTACATGTCCTCTCCCGACAGCAGAGCTTCACCAAGCATTACTGGGGCTCTGTCGTAGGCAAAGTAAATAAATGAATAATTAATTATATAACAGCTAAATAATAAATCAATCAATAAATAGATAGAGGAACTGTTAACCACTCTTCACCCAAAATACTAACACATAAACATCATCTCAATAAATGATGCTTTGAAATACAGTGGTACCTGCCATATAAAGCCCCTCCGATGAAAGGACACCTCCCATGAAAGGACCCTTTTTGTCTATTATCTCGACCAAAATATATACCTGCTAAGTGTCATGACCGACCTACTGCAATGCATGAACATTTTGGGCAGTTCCAAAGGGTGTCCTTTCATCACAGGTACCACTGTAACTCTTGTCAATTTTTTCATGAGTTGTGAGAGTTATGTGCTTTAATTTTTAAAGGTGAAGCAAAAATATGAAGACACAGACAGCGCTACAGTGAACAATAAGCTCAGATTTGCATGTTTTCAAAAGAAAAAGGTCATCATAGCGAGCAGAAATTGCATAATAAATGCTGACACTGTCCACTGCATGTAATCACTTTTTGTGTGTGGAAAACAGGCACATTAGATATCTCTCTGCATTGTGACACTATTGGTGTATGGACATTTTCACCTCACCTTCAAGGAACACAACTCTTCAACACTGAACAAAACCTCTGACAGAGTTTCTCCCAGCAAATGTCTATCCACTCCTTGGTGCCAAGCACAAAGTCTGAAATGTTGATATGATTATTAAATAACGTTGGGTACCTGTGCATGTGCACCTGTGACTGACATCCTTACTTGTTTCCTTTCAGCCTGACGAGACACAGGTCTCCTTTCTGCAGTTTTCCAAACATCTTGGGGCCATGCTCTCCCTTTACTTCAACACCAGGCAACATTAAATCTGTAAAGCAATACAAAAAATAATGCCATAAATGAAGCAGCACATAAACACAGACAGTCACATGCATGCACTTTCAAACAACAGATGGTTCTTAGTATTAACAAAATGCTGTTAATGTCACCGTTACATGCTAATTATACTGAGAATGAAGCACAGTGAAACAACAGTAGTACCCGCAAGTTAAGTCCCTTTCAATGGGTAGACACCTCCCAATAAAGGACATCTTCTGTAGACCTTTTTTTTTTATATCTAATTACCTTAACAGATTATACCTTTCACAACAGGCCAACTGCAATAACAATAACAATAATAACATCGCTTTATTGTCCATTAAAATATTACATAAAGTTGAAAAATTTTCTTCAGCACACACTACGTGCCTGTAAACGATTATAAATACAGTACAAACACTTTTGGCTGGTCCCAAGGGGTCCTTTCATCGCAGGTATCACTGTATACATACGTATTTGCACACTAAGGGAAAAAAGTCTCACTTTTTAAAACATTTTATTAGTGAGTCTTCTTCAAGTTTCTGTCTCCTATGCATTCTCACTTTCACCTCACTTAAATTCTATAGAATTAGATGAACCCTACTGAAATATAGTTGAGCTCTTACCTGCACCTTTCAGCAGTTTGTCAAGCACTGGAGGGTATGTTGTGAACACTGGTAAAATATCTGGAAACTTCCACAGTGTGTACACTGCATGAGAACAAAATGGCAGAAAAGATATATGACATACATGTATCAGTATTTGATATTGATATCCTACATAACTTTGTGTACAAGGAAAACATACAATCTCAAAATAACTTAAAAAGTCATGTGATTAAATAAAGTGTGCTAGCTTTTGGTACATTCAAGATATTATGTCTTTCACTTAAAAGTCGCCATTGGTGCTTGGGCCAGAGGCAAAAGTTGCAATTACAAATAACATTTTCCAGCATTCTCTGCAGAATGACGACTATAGTCGACCCCCTTTTTAAGAGTTAGACTGTCCCAAATGTGAGAAAATCAGGTCTTAAACAGGTGGGAGTCTAAAATGGATTTAAATTTACAGAGCTTCTGAACAGAAACTCTGCAGAATTAAGGTCTTAAATGGTAATTGGGGGGGGGGGGGGTGTGTATAAAAAGGGGGCTTCCTCTGTTCAACATCAGTCACCTGTTGGAAATAAGTTCTTGAAGGACTCAAAGAAGATGGGATTTTTCTGGAAGAAGTAGACCATGAAGTCCGAGTCTGAGTTAGTGACGATCTTTGCTTGAGTCATGTCCCCTTTGCCAGGAATCAGGTCCGCTACTTGGGCACTGGTCAGACATGGAAACTGCTGCTGAATTTCTGACCGAAGCTTTTTCCTGGTAAAAAGAAAGGTAACAAATGTAACACTAACAGTGGAATCTTATTCATGCACTAATCAAGCACAGGTCTCAAAATGAAAGCACATCAGGTAGGCCACGTTGGTACAGGTCATGCGGACATGGGCACCAGCTGCTAAAGATTTTACCTAAACTTTTTTTTTTTTTTTTTTTTTTTTGGGGGGGGGGGGGGGGGGGGGGTTAAAAGAAAAGGAAAAAGAAATCAGCAATGACATTTAAGCCATGCGCAAATCAAATCTCAATACTTATTAAAAAAAAAAAGAGTCTGGTCTTTCTAAGTGTTAACTGCAAGTGTAAGCTTTGGTTTCTGTGCTCACCATTTACGGTCATTTAAATTTATGAAATGTACGTGCATTGTAAGGACTTTACGAGGTAGTGTGTTGGCACGTACTGGCTTTCCTTTGTGTATTGAGGTCTAACGAATGACGTCTCACAACGTGCGCGGTCGTCCTTGGCGGTCAAGAAAGCCGCCGCGATCATTGCGCAGACGACACTTCTAAACCGCCAATATTTTTTGTGCGCATCACGTGCTCCACATAAATCGGCCGGAAACGAAGCAATTGGGAAACCTGGATACAAAATGATGATGATGATGATGATGATGATGATGATGATGATGATGATAATGATGATGGGGGTGATGATGTGTGTGAGTGTCAGTGTGTGTGTGCTGTGTGTGTGTATGATAGTCTGATTCTTGCGACAATCTCGTGAAGAAACTTAGACATAAAACATACAAATAAATGAATAAATAAATAAATAAACTCCCAATTTTGAAAACGGTAAGAAAAAGAATGCCAGATTCACTTACCTGTCAGAGCCCTTCACGGCGGTTTGAGTTTTAACACGGAATGGTTTCAGAAACATTTTGGCCAAGTCTTTACCCTACCTTCCTTCTAGTTCTTTTCTGCGTTTTCACAAACAGCTTTGGTGTTTCTGGGAAACAGAAATGTTATATCTGTCGGCCGAATGTGTCAGCAAGGCAATATGCCAGACCACTTGCCTACTTTCAATCTTGTCACTACTTCCGCTAACGTCTGCGCATGCGGACAAGGGCGACAAGTCTGTTACAAAATCAGAGGCACTTGACTTAGACATTTATTTTCAGTTGTGGAGTGTGTGTGTGTGTGTGTGTTTGTGTGTGTGTGTGTGTGTGTGTGTGTGTGTGTGTGTGTGTGTGTGTGTGTGTGTGTGCATTCGCGTGCACCATACACATGTTTACATACATGTACCGACACACACAGTGATCGCCAATGGGCACTTGCACGTACGCGAGTCAATGAAACTCTAACCGGTCTTTGGGGAAAATATGACTTCTCCTTTTAAACCGAATTCCTTTGAATTTTTTTCTCTCAATGACAATGGAACAAAAAATTGACATCAATTAACGTTCCAGAGAAAACACTCAGTTCAACTCAGTGAACAATTAGTGTTTGCGGTCGATCATGTTTCAGTCAGTAGTGAAAGAAAGCGGCAGGCAGCAGATAAAGAAGGGAAGGGAAGGTTATTTCATATAGTCATTTGACTGAAGTTAGCCTCATGGACATCAGTTTGATTTCTTGTTTCCCTAGCCCTGGGGAAAGCGAGCTGCCAGACGGTATGCCCCCCATCCATACCCACGCCCTCCCCCCCCCCCCCCCCCCCCCCCCCCCCCCCCCCCGGCCGTCCTCAGGCCGCGGACCACCACCCGGGCCATTTCCAAACATGCGTGCGTTCATGTTTTCAAAGCCCTGACACTTTTGCGAGAATACGAATAAGACGTAGTGAGACAAGTAAACTAATTTTTTTCTTCTTTCAAAATCAAGTTTCACTTTCCAGCAAAAATAAAACTAACAATTAACTCGATGCTTCTAAAGATTTGAAGAGTGATATCATGCTGCACTCTTCAAATCTTCCAGTTCGAAAACAAGACAGGGAAGGTGTATGTCTTTTTCTACGAAATCAATCAATATAGTCAATCCAGCTTTCGCTTTCACACAAAAGCGAAACTGACTGAGCTTATCCACACGTCATTTCTCCCGAGTAATTCTAGTTTTTCCGAGCGTGTCAAGCTAGTTTTGGTTTATTCTCAGTGCTTACTTCACGAAACTGAAACCTCAGGTAATCGATCGATCAACAGCCTGGTGAATTGGCAAGGTTTGATTCTGTTCAAGTTACGCCTTTCTGGCAGACAACCTCAGACCTGATCAGAACTGATCGGATCCAAGGTTTTTCTACCAGAAAGACCGATCTTCAAAAGAAATGAAGAAATCTTATGCTACTTTCTGCCGGTTTGATCCCGTTCAAGATACATCTCTCTGGCAGACAACCGCAGACCTGATCAGAGCTGATCGGATTCAATTGTGTCTGCCAGAAAGACGTAGCTTGAACAGGATTGAAAGTCTAATACCTCTTTCTTTGCGGTAGCGGTATGTTCACGGCCTGCCCACGAATCGAACGAGGGGTAAAGTTAGCCTCCACGTCACAGAGCTATAGCGACGAACCCGTCCCACCAGTCTTAGTAAACTGATCGTCGTTACAACAAAAAGTGAACCCGTCCGTCGCTAGGTAAACGATTATCCTCACACCCCGAAATTCCTATGTGGGTAGTGCTGCGTTATAGTAGCAAAGAGGGCCACCCTCATTCTCCAAGGGGTGTACGACAATGCGTTCCGCCGCAAGAAAGTTGACAATGGACTCGACCCACATGGTCTCTCGTCGCTCCAGGTCGGGAACAAGTTCTGACTGCTCCTCGATCACCGATCATCGGCGATTGATCTGGGCCGATCACTGATTGATCGGCGATCGCTGATCGAAGGATCGATCGCAGGCAAGCCCAGACGCGCCGCAGGGCGAGAGAAGTGACTGGCCTGATCGAAACTGGCAAGACTTCAGTACACGCGAACCTTTAGTAGCACCTGGAAGAGCGGTCGTATAGGTTGTGTGTTGCAGTCAGGGTGCAGTTGAACCTTATCGATGTGAATGGACGCGTTCTGTGGGACAGACAGCAGAGACTTTTGTTTGGCTATATATAGTGCGTGATGTATCAGGACAGGTGACCGCTGTTTGGGTGTTTGAGTATGGTGTGTTCGGGTTGACGGTTGGGTCAACAATAGCCTACTTGAGAGAAACTAGCGAACTGATACGGTCATGTAAGTTTCAAAATTGGTGGCGTTTCTGGGCAAGGGCTCACACACACACACACACTGGCACACACCGTCACACACACACACACACACACACACACACACACACACACAATGATTTCACAAGCGGTCGTGGAGGAAAACCCGATAAACGTTATTTTTATAGGTGAAATCAAACTAAACTACCACAACAATGCACAAGCTTCATATTCATTTTCAAATGTAGAAATTAGTAAACTACAAACACATTTTCAGAATACTGTCTTCCCTACTCTCGCCCCCACCACCCACCCCCGTCCTTCCAACACCCCCAACCCATTTAATTAGTGATGAACTGTCCATCACCGATTGAAAGTGTCCTCATAAGCATCACATTTTAATTAAGTAAATCTCTTGTTCATATCACAATCAATCCACCACACCTCCAAAGAAAAGAAAATAGCTGTGCTACTACATTTTTGTCGTGAGTTTCGTGTTAAAAATGAACAAACAGCTGTGCTACTATTTTTGTCATGCTTAATGGTTGGTGTGTTCCAAAGAAAAAAAACACACAATTGTGCTACATACATGTACTATGTTTGTTTTGTTGGTAAGTTACTGTAATGTTTCACAAGTGTCATGTCCAAAACAAACAAAAAACCTTACTACTATTATTGTTTGTCATGTTTCATGGATGTCATGTTCAAAAGAAACAAACGACCGTGCTATTATGTTTGTCGTGTTTCATAAATGTCATGCTGAAAAGAAACAAACAACTGTGCTGTCATTTTGTCATATTTCATAGATGTCACTTTCAAAAGAAACAAACAACCGTGCTGCTATGTTTGAGTCATGTGTCATATGTGACATGTTCAAAAGAAACAAACAACCGTGCTACTATGTTTGTCATGTTTCATAAATGTCTTGCTAAAAAAAAAAAAAAAAAAAAAATGTGCTGTCATTTTGTCACATTTGGTTTAAGCGTGTTTATTCAAATTCACATACACACGTTTCAAACAATAACAACATTGAGAACGTTAACAAGCAGATTGCTTATGGACACGTTCTTGAACTTATAATCAATACACATTCAAATAGCAAAACATGGCGAACAAGTGATAGCTTCAACACTTATCTTGATAATCTTTAATTATATTTTATACAAATAGGGTAAAGAGAGAGAGAGAGAGAGAGAGAGAGAGAGAGAGAGAGAGAGAGAGAGAGAGAGAGAGAGAGAGAGAGAGAGAGAGGGAGAGGGAGAGAGAGAGAGGGAGGGAGAGAATGCCTGGCTACATCAATTGCACAGTTAATATAATATCAGCCGAAGCGATTAGTTAACATAACATAGTCTTGTACAACAGAGAATATTTTCGTGTTCAAAGATATAGTTAAATCAGTATTTCCAAACAAGAGTGTTTTGCAGTCCAGAACGTGTGTTGGCAGACTATTGAATAAAATGGTTCTATGTTCTTTAAATTTTGGACAGTGTAATAAGAAATGTTCAGAATCTTCCGGGCATGCTCCACACGTACATTCTAAATTATCAGAGAGGTGTCGGTTAACTAAGTCTTGTTGCAAATCGCTCATGTTTAATCTCAACCTGCTGTGAAGTACCTGTCCCTGGCGGTTGCCTAGATAATAATACGGTGGAACAACAACATCTCCATCGGTCAAATACCTTTTAAATTCACCAACTGACTGCGTTTGTTGTATATTTTCTGGAAGATTATTCCACAAAGCTGTCGTTGAAGGAAAAAATGAAGATTTATATAACTCACTTCTGCACAATGGAAACTTACGTTCAAGAGGGCGTCGTCTGTGGTAAGGATTTACATCGGAAACCAGGACCGGCAGTTTGGAATATAAATATTCTGGGGTTAAACGATTTACAATTTTATAATACAGCAAAAGTTTATGACGACGTCGCCTTTCTTTCAGGGGCACAAAACCCGATTCGTTATACAGTTTTTGGTGGCTTGTGCCACGTACTGCACCTACAATGATTCGGATTGCATAGATGTCACTTTCAACAGAAACAAACAACCGTGTTGCTATGTTTGTCATGTTTCGTATGTGTCATGTTCAAAAGAAACAAACAACCGTGCTGCTATGTTTGTCATGTGTCATATGTGTCACTTTCAAAAGAAAAAACCAACCGTGCTGCTATGTTTGTCATCTATATATATATACGACTAGTGTCTGTCTGTCTGTGTGTCTGTCTGTCTGTGTGTCTGTGCGCGATGCACGGCCAAAGTTCTCGATGGATCTGCTTCAAATTTGGTGGGCATATTCAGGTACACCCGGGACACAACCTAGTCGATGAGATATTTCAACACGTGCTCTCAGCGCGCAGCGCTGAACCGATTTTTTGTGTGTGCTGAACCGATTTTTTTTTGTTTTTGTCTGGATCCACTACCAGTAACTCTTCCTTATCTTCTCCAGTGTTTTTAGCCGCGATTATCTCCCTTCCTCCGTGCGGTCCCCGGCGCAGCCGGGTATTCGGATCGACTTCTTCCCGGCGCAGCCGTACCCGGCGAAGCGGGTATTCATCTAGTCTATCATATGTGTCATGTTCAAAAGAAACGACTGAACAACCCAACCGTGCTGCTATGTTTGTCATGTGTCATATGTGTCATGATCAAAAGAAACAAACAACCGTGCTGCTATGTTTGTCATGTGTCATATGTGTCATGTTCAAAAGAAACAAACTATCCTTTGCGGATTATGACTTTATTCAGTTATTCTGCAGAAAAGGAGAAAACCCGTTCTTTTCTGCAGCATTTCTGCATAATGTCATCTTTCGCCGAAGCAGCGTTTTTTTCTGCAGCAAAACATTGTACTGCAGTAAAATTGAAATCAAGAATGCTGCAGTAAAATGGTGCTGTTGTTTTACTGCAGAAAACCTGTTTACATTTTTTCTGCAGGCAACACTGGTGACAATAGCAGGTATGATGTGTTTGACGAAAGACATGTACTCTTCACTCGGCGATCCCGACGTTGTACTCTTCAGAGCCTCGTTCACTCGTGTCAATATGGTCTCGTGAATCTCCGACACATCGATATCAGTACTATTTGCATTTTCAGTCTCCATACCCCTTTCTGCATGGATTAATGCCTCCATTTCCACAGGAGACGATGCCTCACGCACTTTCTTACCCTTCACAGCAGACGGAGGAGAAAACACAAGGATTCGTTTGCTATTCCTTCTCGGCATACCGTCTATGAAGAGTGAGGGTGATGAGAAAAGAAATACTAACAATAGCACAACTGAGATCAACTCAGCTCCGAAACCCGGTGTGTAGGAGCTGTAAGCAAAACACGACCTCTCGCTACGGAGTCCAAGCTGTCGAGAGAGAGAGAGAGAGAGGGAGAGAGAGAGAGAGAGAGAGAGAGAGAGAGAGAGAGAGAGAGAGAGAGAGAGAGAGAGAGAGAGAGAGAGAGAGAGAGAGAGAGAGAGAGAGAGAGAGAGAGAGAGAGAGAGAGAGAGAGAGAGAGAGAGAGAGAGAGAGAGAGAGAGAGAGAGAGAGAGAGAGAGAGAGAGAGAGAGAGAGAGAGAGAGAGAGAGAGAGAGAGAGAGAGAGAGAGAGAGAGAGAGAGAGAGAGAGAGTCTATTGTGTCATGTAGTTGAATATCTAATCTTGCAAACAGACATGCAAAGGAATAGGTGTTGGTGCTTTTGGTCCTAGGCTTATATCAGTGCCAAGGAAACCGCAACAGTCTGAAAAAGAACACACTGGAATGAAACTGAGCAATAAGTGCATGGTATAGGCCTACACTGCGCACAACTGTTGGTACTGCACCAAGGACTGACTCTTTCAGAACAACTTAACAATGTGTGCATGGTCTAGACTGCACACGTTCTTAGTTCTGCAACTAGGACTGACGCTTTCAGTTCAAGTCTCTGGCTCCACTTTTTGTTGACTAATTTAGTCAGAACCTAAAGGGGAAGGCTGCGTATGCGTCTCTGGGTCTTCCTCGCTCGCTGCACCTTCTTCAGAAAGAGGTTCCACGCCGCTGAGGTCGTTGGACGGTTCATCCTGCGCCGTATCATCATCATCTTCTCGCTCGAAGTCTCCTTCCAGACGATCTGTTGGATCCGACAGCAGAGGTTCGCAGTGCCATTGGCGGTCCTCGTCTGTGATCTCGGGCACGCTGAAAGCCTGACTCCATTTGTCGATGAGCTGCCGTTTGCCGTCGCTGTCTTCGGTGATGAAGCTCTTGATGGGGATGACTGGAAACTCCACGCCGTCATCGACAGAGCGTACCATGATTCCCCAGTAATCTCCACATTTCAGGCAGTGCAGCTTGCCTGTTCTGGGGATGCTTGCGTCGTAGGCTTTTTGTTGAGAGAAGTCATCGTCTCTTCTGTCGTATCTATTTTGCAAAGAATCCAAAACAAGAGAAAAGTCAAAGGCCGCCGGGAGATGTGTGGGTGGAGGTATTCTAAAATATGTCCCCCACAAACTCGCCTGATGGTAAGCCACTAGATTATGAGACAACTTGCATGAGGTTTAACTTGCCTCTAAACGAGAGTCGGTGGTAAAGAGATCCGGAGAGAGAGAGAGAGAGAGAGAGAGAGAGAGAGAGAGAGAGAGAGAGAGAGAGAGAGAGAGAGAGAGAGAGAGAGAGAGAGAGAGAGAGAGAGAGAGAGAGAGAGAGAGAGAGAGCAAATCCTAAACTTTGAGAAAGCATGCTTACTTGTTGCTGAACTCTGCCCCAAGAACAACGCGGTTGGTTCGCTTCAGGAGACGAATGTTTTGTGAAGTACAAGCAGGAACACCACAGCCCCGGCATATCAGTCTGTACATCCCCTCTGGCAGCTGTTGGCGCAAACGTTTGGCGTCTTGGACATCCTGCAATCATCATCATCATCATCATCATCATCATCATCATCATCATCATCATCATCATCATCATCACCATCATCATCGTCGTCATCATCGTCATCGTCATCATCAGCAGCAGCAGCAGCAGCAAGAAGGACGAGCCGCAGCAGCAGCAGGAGGAGCAGCAGCAGGAGCAGGAGCAGTAGCAACGTCATCGCCTGTTTGATTTTATTTGTGTGTACAAGCAAATCATAGGCCTTATTTTTGAATTCAAGGCAGTCACCTGCCTTTGCTAAAGGTACTCGAAGTTGCCTGCAGTTAATATTGACCATGGTCATGTCAACTCGAACATTCACAGGGCCACATTTCATTAACTGTCCTCTTCTTTTGTTGTTCGCATGTAGACAGGTCAAACTGTCAGTTCGGTTTGCAGCACTGACAAATTGTGCTGTCCTCTCTAACTGAGGTCTCGGGCCGAACAGCTTTTCTTGCAGTGGGGTCTCAGTACTCAAGACGGGTCTGCCTAATAGTCTTTAAAATGGGGCACATTTAGACGATTTGCTTTGCTGTCTGGTTGGCACATTTCATTTTGCAATATGGCGTTACATGATCAGAAGCAGAAGTACATTATAGTTAGACAAGATCATATACCTATGTCAACAGTTAATACCTTGCGCCATCGTTTTTTCCAGTTGTCTGTCTGTAAGGCCTGGATGGCTTCCGTGTGAGCCTTGGGGTCACGGTCCACTGCTTCCTGGATCTGCTTGACGGCATCACGCATGATCTGCTCGCTCTGAATATTGTCACGCTCCTTAGCTGTACTGTCCGAGCTCTGGCGACCCATCACGCAATAGCGTGAGTTCAGCTCACGGGCGCGACCTGCGCGCACAAAGGTCCAGATTGCCACACACAAAAATGACCAGTCCTAATTTTCATCAGAGTTCAAAACTG
Organism: Littorina saxatilis; assembly: GCF_037325665.1. Lineage (NCBI taxonomy): Eukaryota > Metazoa > Mollusca > Gastropoda > Littorinimorpha > Littorinidae > Littorina > Littorina saxatilis. Next base: position 33,614,234 of record NC_090249.1, read on the forward strand.
TGACAATATCTTCGTAGACGTTAACCATTCTGCTATCCAGCGCGACATGAATACACAAAAGGTCCGCCCAGACAGTCGCAGAATTAGTCTACATTTATTTTTGTTTTGGATCAGATTGAAAAAACCGGCACGGTGGCCTAGTGGTAAGGCGTCCGCCCAGTGAGCGGGAGGTCGTGGGTTCGAACCCCGGCCGGGTCATACCTAAGACTTTAACATTGACAATCTAGTGGCTGCTCCGCCTGGCGTCTGGCATTATGGGGTTAGTGCTAGGACTGGTTGGTCCGGTGTCAGAATAATGTGACTGGGTGAGACATGAAGCCTGTGCTGCACGTTAAATGTCAAAGCAGCACCGCCCTGATATCACCCTTCGTGGTGGACTGGTCGTTAAGCAAACAAACAAACAAACAAACAAAGATTGAAAGAATAAAGGACAAGGTACAAACAACAAGAACATCGCACAATAAGTAAGGTTGAATTGTTCAAGTGACTGCACACTTAACCAAGGAAAATTCATTGACTTTAATACCACAAGAGGGACAACGAAGGACACACTTCTGATGGCCGCACAGTCACGTGCTTTAAATTTAGGATGCAGAGACTCGGTAACTATTGTCTTCTCTTCTGGAAAACAAGAAGTTTACATGTAATATTTTTACGAATACAAATTATTGACTTTATTGAAAGGATAAAATCGAATACATGTAGACGAAAAAAATGCACAACACCGACCTCGAGTCTGAACCATTGACACCATGCTGGCTTCGTACAGATATCGAATGACGAGGTTACAGGCCTTGAAATCCAGGCCCTCTTCTGCTGCGGAGGTGCAGATGACCACTTTGTGTATTCCAGCGTTGAATTTCGCCATCACTTCTGTCACTTCACTTTTGGTCATCCCTGTCAAGACAGGAAACATGACGTTGTCGTTTCTCTCACAACTTAAAACAACCCCAACTCAAAGCAGTGCATGTGCACTTATTGCAGACTACAAGGAAAACAGTGCTCGGCAGAAGCATTTCAGCTGAAACCTCATAACGATAGCACCCCCAAAATGGCTTTTTTTGCACCAATCACGCTTACAAGCAATACAAAACAACGCAAAGCAATCATTTATATGATGTGACTCAAGCGGCAACCAAGTTTTCAGTGAAAGAAGAAGAAAACGCCTAAACGAATTTTAGAGCAATGCAAGTCCCAACTACATCTTTAATTTTCACATGAGGAAGTAAGATCGAGTCTTTCAGAATGTCAAAGTCACGTCCCCTCTCCCTCTACACAAGCCATATAAAACTCGCAATGTGACGCACACACAAAAATCTCTAAAACTTTAAGCCTATCCCGTCAAAACCAGACAGACACAAGATGACTAAAAGAGAGACAGCAAAGCAAATGACAATTAAGTTATCCCAGAAGATCCGTTTCCTCACCTCCATTCTTGACACTGGCATTGACCCCAGTGATGCGGCCAGGGATGAGAGACTTCAGCTTGGGATGCCTCTCCATCCATCTGAGCAGCGCCTTGGACAAGTCCAGTGTTCTGACGAAGATCATACCTCGTACATTGTCGTCGAGGTGATGCCACTCGCTGTCAGTCATTGACAAACAGTCCGTGGACTCCACAGTGTCTGCTGAGGACTCCACCTCTGACGCTTCTTCTCCATTCCTTTCATCCATTGCAAATTTAGATGCCGCCTCTACGTTCGTTGGAGCCATGGCGATTCCTGAAGCAGTTGCTTCTCTCTCAACTGCCTCAGCCTCCTTCTCCCCTGGGGCTTCGGCGGATTCGGACGAAATCTCCAGCTGCTTTTCGTAGGTCTGGTCATCCTGGGTGACTTTCAAGAGCAGTTCTTCGAGGTACTTCAGCTTTGGGTTCTGACATTCCTTGCGGGCGCACTCGTATTGAAGGGAAGGTAGTTCTTCGTTGGACTTGTAATCTGTGTGTCTCTCGAAGAGGCCGAAGAGCTCCTGGTCCACTTGTTCCTTGTTGTGTTTCTCGCGGCGCATGCTGTCCACCTCTTCTTTTAGGAGCTGCAGTGCTCCCAGTGAGTCACAGTCTTCGTTCAGGATCAGGCATCGCTGACAGTGCTGGACACACAAACATACACACATGCATACATATCTTTACAACAAGTGCTAAAATGTTTGACCAATGTTGTCAAAGTATGCTGACCTATGAATGGAAAGATGGGACAGACAGACAGTAGACAGACATTTCTAGAACCCAGCAGTGACGACAGAACAAGGGGCTTTTTCAGTCAAGCTAAATGATTCTTTTTACTCAGTGATGTTCTTTATTTTATTTTAACCCACCAGGGTGTTTTATTTAATGTATTTCATAGTGTGTTTCTTTTTCTTCAGCGGGAATAAAGCAGCCTTGGTGGCCTTGACTGAGCTGTTTTAAAACCATACGCCCATCTAACCTTTCTTCTTGTTCGTCTAACCTTACTTTATTTGAAAACAAACAAACAAACAAACCCTGAGATAATATTTTTTCTCCTCCTTTAGTTATTTTGTTTTTACCTCAGTTGCATGCAGGTTGCTAGCTACTATACCCTTATTTGTTGCCCTCTCTCTCTCTCTCTCTCTCTCTCTCTCTCTCTCTCTCGCTCTCTCTCTCTCTCTCTCTCTCTCTCTCTCTCTCTCTCTCTCTCTCTCTCTCTCTCTCTCTCTCTCTCTCTCTCTCTCTCTCTCTCTCTCTCTCTCTCTCTCTCTTCTTTTTGTAAAACCCTGAGACCATACCTGCAGCATGTTGATGTGAGCAGTGAGAGCGTACAAAGCCTTCTGGTTGTCGACTTCCTTGATGGCTTTCTCAGCAGTGCTGAGCCACTGTGTGTACTGGTCCTCCCCTCTCTGTGTCACTGGTGCCTGGAGCTGCTTCTTCAGCTGTTCCGAAGATTGTGGAGTTTCTAGTTGCTTAGCCTGGTGAAAGTCTGTACAGGCAAAGTCAATGCACGTTGTTACTCACTGGCAAGAAGATGCAGTGTGTGTGTACGGGTGGGGGTTGGGGTCGGTTGGTTTTGAAGTGAAGAAGGGAAAGAATGATACGAAGAAAAACTAAAAACGTTACCCTTAAAACTAAACTTAAGTCAAATGCACATTGAATGAAAAATGAAAAAAAAAACGCTGCTAGTTACAGATTATTATAACTTGCTTTCATCATTTTAAACACTATCACAAGCAGAAGCCGCACCACCACTATCATCATCATTATCATCATCATCATCATCATCGTCATTACATCATCATCATCATCATCATTACATCAGCATAATCATCATCATCATCAGCATCAGCATCATCATCATCCTTATCACCAAGAACAACAACCACTGCCGGAACTAAATTATAAAAGATGACTTCCCTTCGGTCACTGATCCAAAGCCCAATTAAGTGGGGTCATTCTCAAACGTTGGAGAGAGCCTTGAAATCTTCAATAACTCGTGATGGTCAAGAAGAAAATATTTAAAACAAAAAACTTACATCTTTCAACATCCGGGTCAGCAAACATTCTCTCTTCCACGATCTGCATTAGGGCTTCAATCCGTTCCTTTAGCTTGTCCACTTTCCGTTTCTCGCATTCATGAATATCTGGAAATAAACACAATCTCTGCTCTGCTTTATTCTATACACAACCTCAGGAAAAGCACATGCACGGCGAATATCAGTGCATTGATATAAATTATTTTCTTGGCCACATAACAATAGTGTGTTCAAACTAAATGCAAAATAATGGGAACACTCTAATCTTTCAATCAGGATAGGAAACAAAAGCTGCTGTGTTGTTTGTACACACACACACACACACACACACAATCACGCACAGAGAGAAAGAGAGAGAGAGAGAGAGAGAGAGAGAGAGAGAGAGTGAGAGAGAGAGAGAGACAATCAGACAGACAGACAGACAGACAGACAGACAGACAGAACGAAGCAGAGACAGACACAGAGATAGACACAGAGAGACAAAGTAAGCTTATAGAGAAACACAGAGACAGAGAGAGAGAGAGAGAGAGAGAGAGAGAGAGAGAGAGAGAGAGAGAGAGAGAGAGGGAGGAATCCATCTATGTATCCATCCATCCATCCAGTCAGACAAAAACTCCCAAAGCCCCCTGCTGTGTCTTGCTACCCCCCTCCCCCCCCCCCCCCCCTCGGATTTTACAATATTCTGGCACAAAGCGTATATGCTGACAAAACCAAAGCAAGTATAATACAACGAAGGCAAGCATATATAGTCTGTGTGCCCAATACTCACCAAGTTCCGGCTCCTTGACGTATTCCTCCAAGTCTTGCAGGTGCTGTCTGACGCTACAGATATGCGTGACGTCAAGCCGTGCACACAGTTGCTTCAAGTACGTCTCTGCTTCTTGTAGGACTTTACCCCTTGCTTTTCCTACCCCGGGGCTGGCCGTGAGACCTATGATCTGCACACAGCCAGCAAAACGGTGATGTGTTAGAGTTCGGTAGCTTAAAACACTGAAGTTTTAAGTGCGCATAAGTCAATGTAAAGCTACAAAAAACGTGATATCATCTGGAAGAATTTGTATGGAAGAATTTTGTAAGAAGTACCCAACAACAAGTGAAAACATTACAAAGTAATGTCTTGTTCTAATATGCTAAACACATATCGTTGAAGATGCCTTCTTAACAGGCTAAAATCAAACAGCAAGTACCAAACCATGAACAATTGTGACCATATCACTGCCATTCCAAATTCTCTCTGGTTTAGAAGAGTCATAACAGTTTTCCAACAACCAGGTGGGCTTAAATAAACAAACAGATAATATAGTCAGTTGCACAACCATATGAAGGTAGAAAAAGAGAATGTTGTAAAGAAAAGAAAAGAGAAAATCACAATATCTAATAAAAGTTAAACGAAACAAACCTGGGGGAGTTTGACCTTGCTACTGTGTTCCCCAAACTTGAATTCCATGTACAGGTTCATGAGCGACCTGAGCGGGTGACCTCCCCTGGTGTGGTGACACTCATCCAGCACGAGCAGGGAGAACTGGTTCAGTGACACTTTCTTGCTCTCCACCGCCTCCACCAGACACTGACCCGTCATCACCACCACACTGCTCCTGTAATGACGTCATCAGTTACAACGTTAGTGGTTGCGTCATCAAATGTAGCTGGTTCAGTTCTCCACCGCCTCTGCCAAACACTGCCCGGTCACCACTACCACCCCTCCCCTGGAATGACGTCATTAGAGGTTGAAACGTCAAGAACTGGTTCAATGACATTTTGTGGTTCTCCGCCACCCCCACAAGACCGTACCCCCTCATTGCCACCTCACACTACGGCGTCAGTACAACTTCAAGATCTGCACTGAAGAACACCCTGAAATCTGCTAACGTCTTCGAGCTTTTATTCCACAGCCTTTTGAGAAACTCAAGAGACAACATTGCCAGAGAAGACGTATGCCTGCCTAGGAATCCAAGGTCATGCATGTTTATTTTCTTAAAGAACATGATAAATTTACGGAACATTTGCATCACATCCGATGCGTCTTGCATCACATCTGGTGCGACTTGCACCTTGTAATCAAACACAAAAATAATGCAGACTACTCAAGCTTGTATGACGTCACAAAAGGGCATTTCGCTTCCTGTGATGCCTTGTACGTGTATTTTGTGATGGAGGAAGACAAGTTTGTTTGTTTTGTTTGTTTGTTTGCTTAACGCCCAGCCGACCACGAAGGGCCATATCAGGGCGGTGCTGCTTTGACATTTAACGTGCGCCACACACAAGACAGAAGTCGCAGCACAGGCTTCATGTCTCACCCAGTCACATTATTCTGATACCGGACCAACCAGTCCTAGCACTAACCCCATAATGCCAGACGCCAGGCGGAGCAGCCACTAGATTGCCAATTTTAAAGTCTTAGGTATGACCCGGCCGGGGTTCGAACCCACAACCTCCCGATCACGGGGCGGACGCCTTACCACTAGGCCAATCGTGCCGGTAGGAAGACAAGTAAAAGACAACAAACAAACAAAAAAACAACAACAAAAAACACACTAACATTTTTTCATGATGTTGCCTTTGGGTTGTCTTGTACTTCGTAATGCCAGAAGAAAGTCATGCTTACTGCCCACGCTTGTATGTTTGGAGCAAAGCACAAAGACTGTCTGCAGTCAGCAGAATGGTTTCATCGCAATAAAGAAAGAAAACTACTTTAAACTACTCACGTGTGAAGGACCTCACTCAAGGGTTGTCTACTGCCAGCTGTGCCACTGGTCTCCCCGCACTTGAGGTGGGGTTTGAACTCAGGCAGGTAGGCCTGGAACCGTTCGAACTGCTGACGGGCAAGGCGAACTTTGGGTACCACAAAGCCCACCCGTCTATCCTCGCCGCCCTTCAGGTGTTCCTGAAATTGTCAAAGAGATGTTAAGCTGCTTCTTTACACAGATTAAGTCTAATTTATTAAATTCTATGAGAACAATAACATCTGTAACAGACAGGAGACACTTTTATGGTCAAAATGTTGATCAACACACAAACAGAAGACAATTGAATTATCAAGGTTTCTTCCTCACTCCCTATAATTATCTCTCTCCCCATCTCTCTCTCTCTCTCCCTCTCTCTCTCTCTTTCTCTCTCTCTCGCTATCTCTTTTTCTCTCTCTCTCTCCCTCCCATCCTCTTTTTTTCCCTCTCTCCGTCTCCAATCTCTCTCTCTCACCCCCTCTCTCTCCCGCTCACTCAATCTCTTCCTGCCTTCCCTCTCTCTCTCGTTCTTTGTCTTTTTCTCCTCCTTATTTCTCTCTCTCTCTCTCACCCTCCCTCCCTCCCCCTCTCTTTCTCCCCCTCCCTCTCTTTCTCTCTCTCTCTTCTCCTCTCTTTCTCTCTCTCTCTCTCCTTCCCTCTCTTTCTCTCCTCTCACCCCCCTCTCTCTCTCTCTCTCTCTCTCTCTCTCTCTCTCTGTCTGTGTCTCTGTCTCTCTCATCTCCGCATACTTAAAGACAATGTAGGTCTTCCCTATCCCGATGGGCTTGCTCCCTCTCCCCCTCTCTCTGTGTCTGTCTCTCCCTCTCTTTCCATCTCCCCTCTCCCCCACCCTATCTCTCTCCTCACACCTCTGTCTCTCTCTCTGTCTGTCTCTGTCTCTCTCTGTCTCTCTGTCTCTGTCTCTGTCTCTGTCTCTCTCTCTCTCTCTCTCTCTCTCTCTCTCTCTCTCACCTCAGCATACTTGAGTACTATGTAGGTCTTCCCTGTCCCGGTTGGCAGCATGATGAGCACGTTGTTCCCGTTCCTTGCTGACGTCAGCAGCTCATCCTGGTAAGGTCTCAGCTGGATGGGACCCTCCTTCAGTCGTTTGGCCTCCTCCTCCCTCAGCACCCCTGACGTCACAGCGTTCACCCCCATCCCCCTCTCCAGTTGACGGCTGTTGTTTTCCTCCGAGATGAGCGACATCGAATCGTCTGGTGGAACGATAACTTGTAACGAAAAAGAAAGAAAAAGAGAGAGAAATATAAAATTCGGAGTCCAGCATTGGTCGTCATGCGGCTAGTAAAAACAATTGTTTAGTGATAACTGTTGCTTTCTTTGGTTTTTGCAGTGGTACTTCCAAGCAAAAGAATGAGAAACACTAGTATATGTAATGACTATTGTAAGTTGTTCTCCTATCAAACAGACTAATATCAAGACGTAATGTAATGTCGCTGCAGGTGAAGAAAAATAAAGAATTGTTCATTTTGAGCCACTGTTTCCGAAGCAGACTCCCGTACTTGAAACAGTATAATGATGACCATTGTTTTTCTCGAAGAAGAGGGACACAGAGTTGTCTTGTAGTTGTACAGCGACAGTAGATAACGAAGAACATTGCGATTTTGTGTGGTAAACGACCATAGACCATACATAATGTGATCGTGACTTTCTCTAACGATGAAAGTCGTCAAAGGCTCTGCTCATTAAAAACGTGATGCAAGACTACTGTAAACGTGTCATTGCAATCCACTCATCTGCGTGAGTGTGTGTGTGTGTTGGTCTGTCCCTCAGTTTGTCTCTAAGTGCCAGCTTGTTTGTGTCTCATGTGTTTTGCAGACTCCACTCACGATCATCAGACAAGTTCTTTTCGTGTAGTTTGGATGACTCCAGCACATACTTCTTGACCGTCTCTTGTTTGCTGCGATCCAGATTGGCCAGCATCGTCGCATCCACTTCTCTCACTGTTTCTGTGCTAGCACTGCTGCCCGCGTCACTGGCGTTATCCTCCGCTGACACCGCTTGTGCGTTACCTGTAATGTCACGCATCGGGGCATAGCAGTTACGTCATTTAGTTGTCGAGACATGCACGTCATATCACTTATCGGGGGGATGTCAACCACGCCACGTGTTAGGGCTCGTCACGTAGCATAATACAATAGTCACGTAATATATCAGTTACGTTATTTGTCAGGAAATAGCAGTCACGTTATGTGTCAGGACATATCAGTTACGTCATTTGTCTGGACATGCACATCATATGAGTTTATCGGGACGAGTCAATCACGCCGACGCGTCATGTGTTAGGGCATGTCACGTATCACAATACATTTGTCACGTAATATATCAGTTACGTTATTTTCAGGGAATAACAGTCACGTTATGTGTCAGGTCATATTAGTTACGTCAGTTGTCAGGACACGCTAGTCGCGTCACGTATCGATTAGGACGTATCAGTCACGTTACCTGTTAGGACATTTCAGTCCCGTCTGATATCAGGACATATCATTCACGTTTCGTACCGGGACATAGGCCTATTTGTCAAGTTGTGTATCAGAATACCTTACTCATATAATATATTAGGACATATTAATCTCGTCACATATCAGGATGTATCAGTCACGTGTTTGTCCAGTTACGCATCAGGATAAATCGGTTATTTCACATATCAAGACATATCAGTCACTTACGTATCTTGACGTAACAGTCATATCACGTGTCAGTGACGGCAAGTGCCAGAACACATAATTAACATTAACACATCAAGATATTATATACCAGTCCCGTCAAGTATCAGGACGAAAGTATCAATGACATCACGCATCAGAATATATCTGTCGCGTCACGTATTTAAACATACACAGGTCACTTCACAATCAGGATGTATCCGTCATATCAGCTATCATGCCATTTGGGACGCGTCACATGTCATGCCATTTCTGACTGACGTCATTGAGCGAGACATATTCGGTTTATTTCATGGAGCAAGACATGTCACGTATCCCAAGGAAAAAGACCTACCGTTCTCAGACGTTTCTTCTGTGGTATTGTCAGTGTCTTCGCTCATTTCCCTTCTGATCAACTCTGCAAATATATTGTAATCTGAATAAATCGGAAATATCCGCAGCATAGTTGTACAAGTAAATGTAGAAGGTAGTATGCAGCTCCGTAAGATCTATTGCCTCTTGACGTTGAAATTCACATTGACACGTGCTTCCTAGCGCCTACTGCGTTATCGACTACCATGGCATTAAATATGACGGCCTTACGCAGCCTGCATGTGTAAAGTGTGTGTGTGTGTGTGTGTGTGTGTGTGTGTGTGTGTGTGTGTGTGTGTGTGTGTATGTGTGTGTGTGTGCATGAATGCGTGCGTGAATGCGTGAGTGCGTGCGTGCGTGCGTGAGTCCTTGCGTGCGTGCGTGCGTGCGTACGTGCGTGCGTGCGTGCGTGCGTGCGTGCGTGTGTGTGTGTGTGGGTGAACGTGTGTGTGTGCTTGCGTGAGGGCACGGGACCAACCAGCAGCGGTGTTCCACAGTGACCTCAGACAGCTGGGGTCGAGTGCTGAATGGCCCCAGGGTCCGGTCCGACCCGAGGCTCCTTCCAGAACTCTCTGCAGCACCAGTGGCCACAGCTCTCCCCTCTGGCGCGTCCAGGATGCCAAGATCTCGTCCAATCTTCAGCAGAAGCAAGCACAATTATGAGCAAACTTGGACAGCGGACAAGATCAGGCCATAACTGACCCGACACTGCATCCAGAAGCTTTCGGAGCACCTGGGGCGGCAGACAATATATCTCTACTTTCTGTCGCGTCCAGGACGTCATTGTCTGGTCCAGGTTTCATCAAAAGCAGGCATGATTATATCTAATCAGAAATGCACGCAAAATATAGTCCACGTACACAACAGAAAAAAACCAGCAACATGGTCCGTCATCCAGGACGTCATTGTCTGGTCCAGGCTTCATCAGAAGTAGGCATGATTATAACTAATCAAAAATGCACGGGAAAACATTGTAACGTACAGAACAGGGAAAAAATGGCAGCGCCATGGTCCGGACCAGTCTTTATGAAAAGCAAGCAGGATTGTTTGTATAAGAACAGGAGCTTGCAAAACATAGTCAGTCCACATTATCTGCCCAACACCACGTGTTTGTGAATAAAAACGTGGAGAATTCTGGCTGCAGCAGTTTTAGTGTTGCAAGAAGAAGAGGCAAAGGGGGTAGTGAAGGAGGAGGAGAACAACACTGAAAAAGGCAATGAGGAGAAATAGGGGAAAAAGGAGAGGAAGTTCCCGTAGTAGTGGTAGAAGAACATTAAAAGAACAAGATGAAGACGAGGAAGACCATCACAAATACCACTACCTCAACCACCAATAACAAGACCAATATCAACAACTGAAACTCATCATACCAACAGCTACAAATATCTTCAGATTAGAACCAAAATCAAAATTCCCTACCTTCCCCCATCCTCTGCTGCAGAAGTGCCAACTCCAGCAGTGGAAGAATGTTCAACACCACTTCCGCTAGCTGTGTCCCCCACCAGATGTGCCGCGTTTGGGCGTTCAGACAAAGAATCTGCAATGAATGTTGTCAACTGATCAATCCAGTCAGCGTTCCCTTCCCTGTGATCTGCCAGATCCACGTCCTTGTGCGCATCTGTGGATCCTTCGACGTCATCTGGTGACCCCAAGGATCGTTCATCTCTGGGAGAGGTTGTGAATCTGTCCTGAGGTGCTGCCGATATATTTAGAGCCAGGGTGTTTTCTGAGACGCTTCCACTCGGTGAGCCTTCGGGTGGTGTTTGCATCTCCAATAGAACCTTTAAAAGAATGAACCGCCCAAGGAATAGGTCATTGAAGTGAATTCAATGAATGATTATTTCTCTCTCTCTCTCTCTCTCTCTCTCTCTCTCTCTCTCTCTCTCTCTCTCTCCTCTCTCTCTCTCTTTCAGCCATATCTCTCTCCCACCCTTATCTCTCCCACCCTCCCAACCCCGTTGAAACGCACGCCAACAAACCTTGGCTTGGTTGGAGTACAGACAGGCCAGCAGATAGGTAGCCACTTGCACGTGCCGTTCTTCTTCAGGGATATCATCAGACCTCTGGGCCATGTTCAAAACCTGAGGCGCCCGCTCAGGTTCAAGGAGGCGGAACTGCTGCAAGAAGTGAAGCAGGTGGCTGACTGAAAGCGTCCCGTCCCGCAGCGTGTCGGCCAGAACAGTGACGAGGTGTTGGTGGACAGGCAGGTAGACGCTGCTCACGCGCACCACGTTGTGTACGTGCAGGTGTTCTGTATCAACACAAACACGGCTTGACATCATCGTTATGGTTGTCCACCCACTCACCAGATAGTCAACTATGACTGTCTGACGCTATGCTTTTATCAACTACATACACTATGGACACATACCATCTTCTTTTCATGTCTTTTCCTTTTTTCATTTAACACGCCCGTCAGCTAACCAATTATGATTGTCTATCCACTCACCGGGGAACCAACTATGACTGTCTATCCATTCACCAGCGAACCAACTATGACTGACTATACACTCACCAGCTAACTAACCATGACTGTCTATACCCTCAGCAGCTAACCAACCATGACTGTCTATACACTCACCAGCTAACCAACCATGACTGTGTATACACTCACCAGCTAACCAACCATGACTGTCTATACACTCACCAGCTAACCAACCATGACTGACTATACCCTCACCAGCTATCCAACCATGACTGACTATACACTCAGCAGCTAACCAACCATGATTGTCTATACCCTCACCAGCTAACCAACGATGACTGTGTATACACTCACCAGCTAACCAACTTGACTGTCTATACACTCACCAGCTAACCAACCATGACTGTATATACACTCACCAGCTAACCAACCATGACTGACTATAGGCCTACACTCACCAGCTAACCAACCATGATTGTCTATACCCTCACCAGCTAACCAACGATGACTGTGTATACACTCACCAGCTAACCAACTATGACTTTCTATAGGCCTACACTCACCAGCTAACCAACCATGACTGACTATACCCTCACCAGCTATCCAACCATGACTGACTATACACTCATTAGCTAACCAACCATGACTGTCTATGCACTCACCGGCTAAACAACCATGACTGTCTATAATTATACACTCACCGGCAGCTGACCAACCATGACTGTCAATACACTCACCACTGAGCTAACCAATCATGACTGACTATACACTCACCAGCTAACTAACCATGACTCAGTGTCTCTACACTCAGCAGCTAACCAACCATGACTGTCTATACACTCACCAGCTAACCAAACTTGACTGTCTATACCCTCACTAGCTAACCAACCATGACTGCCTCTATACACTCACCAGCTAACTAACCATGACTGTCTATACCCTCACCAGCTAACCAACCATGACTGTTTATACACTCAGCAGCTAACCAACCATGACTGACTATACCCTCACCAGCTAACCAACCATGACTGTCTATACACTCACCAGCTAACCAACCATGATTGTCTATACACTCACCAGCTAACCAACCATGATTGTCTATACACTCACCAGCTAACCAACCATGACTGTCTATACACTCACCAGCTAACCAACCATGACTGTCTATACACTCATTAGCTAACCAACCATGACTGTCTATACCCTCACTAGCTAACCAACCATGACTGTCTATACACTCACCAGCTAACCAACCATGACTGTCTATACACTCATTAGCTAACCAACCATGACTGTCTATGCACTCACCGGCTAAACAACCATGACTGTCTATACTTATACACTCATCGGCAGCTGACCAACCATGACTGTCAATACACTCACCAGCTAAATCATCACTGACTATACACTCAGCAGCTAACTAACCATGACTGTCTCTACACTCAGCAGCTAACCAACCATGACTGTCTATACACTCACCAGCTAACCAAACTTGACTGTCTATACCCTCACTAGCTAACCAACGATGACTGCCGATACACTCACCAGCTAACCAACCATGATTGTCTATACCCTCACCAGCTCACCAACGATGACTGCCTATACACTCACCAGCTAACCAAACTTGACTGTCTATACCCTCGATCACCAGCTAACCAACGATGACTGCCTCTATACACTCACCAGCTAACCAACCATGATTGTCTATACCCTCACCAGCTAACCAACGATGACTACCTATACACTCACCAGCTAACCAAACTTGACTGTCTATTCACACACCAGCTAACCAACCATGACTGCCTATACACTCACAAGCTAACCAACCATGTAGACACAACCATGATTTGTCGGTGATGCGTAGACACTCGGTTCTCACCTCACCCTGAAGGTTAGTGTCTTCCGTCTTCGGTAGGCCTTCGTGGGTGTGATTTTGGACTTTTCCTTGTCATAGACAAGTTTCCTCACACGGTTATCGGCCCTCATCTGGCCGGGTTTGACTTCCGAGTGTCCTAGGAAAGCTGCCTGTCAGGGCTGACGAGTCTTTCCAACCCGGCGCTTGTGAAAGCAGCAAAACATGGGGGATCTTCATCCGCGAAAACAGCCGTTGGGAGCTCCTCGTCCGCCCGTTTTACCGTTGGGATGTGAGCCGTTGGGAGTACACTCTCCTCGTCCGCCTGGTCAGCCGTTGGGACGTAGAGTCTTTGTAGGTAACCCATACCTGGGGGTTTGGTTCATGGGCGCCAGGGCGTGTCCACGCACCGGTGGGCCTGCATGCCGCATGTTCGGGGCCAAACCTTCTCCGCGCCCTTGCAATTCTGCCTGGGGACATAAGGCCCCCAGTTACCACCCAACACCTCGTGGAGGGTTGCTTTAAAGCTTGCATAGGACTTGTTGTGGAGAGGCTTACTGGCAGGGAGAGACTTACGCAAGCTTGCTGCTCTCTTTTTCGCCGGTGCTGCAAGCAGCTTGGCTAGCCGGCGGTGAAGGCTGAAAGCGAGATGTGACAAGCACTGACATGTATGTACGCCAACACGCTGCGGGCGCATCACACAACCATTCGTTGGGCTAACCAACCATGATATGACTGTCTACACTCACCAGCTAACCATGCAACCATGGCTGTCCATTCACTCACCAGCCAACCAACTATGACTGTCTGTACACTCAGCAGCTAACCAATCATGCCTGTCTGTACAGGCTCAGCAGCTAACCAATCATGCCTGTCTATACCCTCACCAGCTAACCAACCATGACTGTCTATCCACTCACCAGCTAACCAATCATACCTGTCTATACACTGACTCACCAGCGGTGCCAGAGCGCAGAGCGTCAAGCAAAGCATGAAGTACATCCTCCGGGTTATCCCTGTCCTTGTCCAACAACCAGTCCAGTAACACTGTCGCCGCTTTCTGCACTTCCTTCTTTTTTTCATGACGAATCACACTCAGCATCGTCTGCATGTCCACAGCTTGAAAAACCCCACAGAAGTTCATGACAATGAGACGCGGGACGCTATATGATTTCATCAACTATCACTATGGGCACAAAACAGCTTCTTGACTTTTCTCACGTGATTTAAATGACTACAGCGCATCATTTCTACGTTTATTATTTGTTTTATGTTAGACTGCAGCACTGCATGAGTTTGTGTTGTTGTTGTTGTTGTTGTTGTTGTTGTTGTTGTTGTTACGTTCTTGCTGTTTTCTTGTTTGTTGGCTGACAGCCTGATACTCAGTGTCACAGAAATGGACAAGCCTTCGAGTCACCTAATCGCAGTAGAAACAAAATGTAACAATCAACAGACAATAAATACTTAAATCTATAAACTGACGGACCAGCAAAAACCAATTACCCTCTCCAACTGACTTGCACCTTCCTCCCCACCGGCACCACCGCTACACCCACTCCCTCACACACATCATGTACTGCCCATCAAACTTACTATACACGTCACAATCAAACGATGGGGAGTGGTGGGGTGGGGGTGGGGTGGGGGTGGGGGGTTTGGGGGGTGGGGGGTTGGGGGGTGGGGTGGGGGTGGTGGTGAGGGGAGGGTATGTACTTTTTTCACCTCACCTATCATCTTTTTTTTTTTTTTTTCTTCTTCTTCTACTCTCTCTACAGCTGAGCGTCCTTCTTCATTGGCGTTTTATAAATTTATCAATTGTGTGTGGTTTTCTACAATGGACAAAATCTTGCATCTTTAATGTTTGTTATTGTCTTACATATGTCTGTGTTTGGGATGACTTAAGTGTTGTTTGTGGCGGTGTCATAATGGAGTTAACATAGTAACAATCACAATAAATAAGAGAAAAAGCAAATTGTAAGCGTGCTATTGCTAAAAAAAAATTCCTAAGTAACAGTTCTCTTTTCATACACACCATACACACAAGTGGTGTTTAGTGTAACAATGTAAGTTCCGCCTTTACCCCGGTGCCGTTCTCCTTTTAGCGAAACGAAAGAAAAAGGAGGCGGCGAGGGAAGCCAGAATAGAAGTAGGCCTACCTATCATCTTTTTTTGGAGCATAACGACTGCATGGGCCGGTGTAAACTTGAGCAGAGCCAGACAGGGTTTTAAGAAGGACACGGCGGAGCGAAGAGATCCATTCTGCAAGTATATTGCTGTTTCTGGAATCCTAGAACTTCCATCTCCATGGCCGTTCTCTACTCTTCTGTCCTCTGCACGCCCACCCTCTGCCATCGCCAATGCCGTTCGGATAGTTCTTGGTCTTCACTGGTTATAATCAAGCTCTGAAAAGTGGACATAATCGACAAAACGTCATAATTAAGTTCAGAATACCACCACCACACAAAGTCACACGTACACTACAACACACAAGCACATCACATCAAGTAGCCAACACAACACAAAAACAACACAACACAACGCAACACAACACAACACAAAACAACACAAACACAATATAATACAACGCAGCACAACACAACACAACACAACACAACCGTACACAACACAACACAACGCAACGCAACGCAACGCAACGCATCGCATCGCATCGCAACGCCGCAACGACTCGGAAACGAAACGAAACGCAAATCAACACCACACAACACAACACAACACAACGCAACGCAACGCAATACAACACAACACAACACAACACAACGCAACGCAACGCAATACAACACAACAAAACACAACGCAACACAACACAACACAACGCAACACAAAACAACACAACACAACGCAACACAAAACAACGCAACACAAAACAACCCAAAACAACACAACACAACACAAACACAAAACAACGCAGCGCAACACAACACAATGCAGCACAGCACAAAACAAAACACAACACAACACAACACAACACAACACAACACCTCTTACCTACAGCTGGAACCTACCTGGCTCCCCGCACCTCAAGAAAACAACACGCAGACATCCGTTCACAATTTAAAAGACCCACTGAACTGTGATACTCCTCCTAGCCAGCAAGCTTTTCCCACCAAGTTTTGTATCACATACTGTTTAAGACAAAACTGTTCTGTCACGAACTTAGTGATGTTGCCAAAACGTTATACTATAAGGTGTGACACGCTATAAGTCAGCATGCATAAAGTGTGCACTGTTTATTGTCTACAATTACGACCGTCGAGCAAAATCTGTACATAGGTAAACACGATATGACACGACACAGGTAAAGCCGCGGAAGTCGGTATGCTGATTACACTCTTGTAATTATATCGACTTCACTAATCTCAAACTAATTACCTGTAAAACAGCCACAACTTCAAACGTGTCCGTTTTCTCGCTGAGCAGCAGGCAAGAAGTGTGAGGACAAGGCTTTTCGTCGATAACAAAAATTCCCATGGCACAAATTAATGCTACTTTCGGTTGGGAATTCCCCGAAGTCGAGTGGGACTTCCAATGCGCCGTTTCGGGTAAACACGTTTTCATTACGTGCTTTTATTTTTAGAACTTGCACTACAAGTGTAAAAAGTTGTAGTGCGGCGACTGCAATTTAAGACCAAGACACAAATTGATTGAACAGTGACGGCTGAAAATGTGTCCCTCGTGTGTGTGTGTGTGCATGGGGGTGGGGGTAGGGTGTGTGTGTGAGTGTACGTGTGTGTGTGAGATGTGCGTGTGTGTGTATGTATATGTACGTATGTGTGTGTGTCTGTCTGTGTATGGGTGTGGGTGTGTGTGTGTGTGTGTGTAGAGTGTGTGTGTGTGTGTGTGTGTGTAGAGTGTGTGTGTGTTTGCCGTGTGTGTGTGTAGAGTGTGTGTGTGGACTGTATGTGTGTGGGTGAGGGTGGGGGGTTATGTGTGTTTATATATGTGTGTATGGGTGCGTGTGTGTGTGTGTGTGTGTGTGTTTATGAGTATGTATGTGTATGTGTGTGTACGTGCATATGTGAGTATGTATTGGTGTTTTTGTGTATACAAGGCGCGCGTGCGTCACTGTGTGTGTGTGTGTGTGTGTGTGTGCGCGCGCGCGTGCGGCGTGCGTGAGTGTGTGTGTTTGTGAATATATATATATATATATATATATATATGTATGTATGTATAGGTTACAACACGAGTGGTTTTTTATATGGCTTGTATTTCAGTCAAGACCCAGCGGATGAATATCATCGGGAGACACGAGCCTTTGGCGAGTGGCTCTCGATTGATATTCCCGCTGGGTCTTGACTGAAATACAAGCCATATAAAAAACCACGAGTGTTGTAATCTGTATATCCCATTCTACCATCAAACACAAAGTGTAGACTACTATAGCGGCACTTTTGCGATCTGTGGAGTGTGAAACAGTGTTTTCAGCGAGACATGGCCTTTTTGCAACCTTAAACTAAGTGACCGTCGCTGAAAAAATAAAACGAATGAGTGCATCTATAAGTACGCGGTAACACTACTTTCAGACCGTTTAAAAGCGTTAAGTAAAGGTTCATAAGTTGCAAGAAAGTAATGAAGTCGTATAGAAATCCATTTAGTTGAAGCGCACAATTCTTTTGCGTTTCAGGTCGGCGGAACGGGGAAACCGGTTTGGCCCCCATTTGGCTTACTCGACTCGATTCAGAATCGATTCCACGTTGTTTTTTTCGAACGCATTATTATACAATTAGTCTTATTGACAGAGAAGCAAATTTTAGGGAACACATATGTAGATTTAACCATTTGCTCCCTATTTGAAATGTATCTACATGATAAACTGTTTTGCGAGTGTGTTTGCATGAACCTAAACTGGTATTGATGCGATGAAAACAGGACCCAAGTCTGTCACCGCCGCTTGATTGCATTTTGAAAGAATATGACTGGATTACGGAAAAATACACACATGTTAAGTTCTTAGATACCTTCATCGCCAATGTGGACTTACTGCAGAGCCAGGCAAAAGAGTAGACTTGCTCGCAAAACACGTGAAACAGCTGATGATAGCGAAGCCCAACCGTGCCAGGTAAGGACGGTCTGACAGATTCTCAAAAGTCGTCTGCTAACGAAGCAAGGGGAGGGTACTCGTGTTTTTGTTTTGGTTCGCTAGCATCTGGTTATCTTGTAAGTTGAATGTTCGTTTTTTCCCACCTGCATTGCTTTCATAATGAAAGAAACGTTTGCTTATTGCATCTCATACATCAGATCAGTTCTGAGATTCATTTTTGCGTGCAACTGATATGGTTTTCTGAGCCGTGCAATACGATTTTGGAACTTCATACAAATGTGTCACATTGTTCGGCGCGAGGTCAAAGGTCGGGAGCAAAGTAGTTCTTCGCCCAAATCGGAATCTGCACTATCATATATTTTTTTGAGTCCATGATGTATTTATTGAGCTATAAAAATACAACATATATACCCATACTGAAGTAACAGAGACAAAGAAGGGAGGTCATGGGATATATATATATATATATATATATATATGTGTGCGCGCGTGTGAGTGCGCGCGCGTACGAATGTGTGTGTGTGTGTATATGTACGCGTGTGTGTATACAATAGTGTGTGTGTGTGTGTGTGTGTGTGTGTGTGTGTGTGTGTGTGTGTGTGTGTGTGTGTGTGTCACGGTGTGTGTGTGTGTGTGTTTGGGGTGTGTGGGTGTGGGTGTGTGTGCATGTGTGTGTTCGTGCATGTGTGTATGTACGTGTGTACGTGCGTGTGCGTAAATCTGTGTGTGTGTGTGTGTGTGTGTGTGAATTTATGTGCGTGCGTGCGTGCGTGCGTGTGTGTGTGTGTGTGTGTGTCGTCTCACGAAGGAACGATACTTTCGTTTTTTCAGAGATCATGTGTGTGTCTGGTCTGGTTCACGCTCAGTGTTTGTATGATAAACCTGATAATGTACGTGCAACAGTTCGTTAGACGGACCTAACACACTCGTATCAACGTCAGTTGCATCAGTGTGAATTTTCTCAGTTCATCTGAATGCAGAGCGGCAATCATCTGCTCCGATCACGGATGCAGGAACGAGTTATTGAAAACGAAGGGTGGATAAACTGATATACTAGATATACATCACTTCATTTCCCCCATATACGCAATAGTTGCGAAATAAGCGGTTGTATTCGTGGTTATTTTTCTTCATTTCAGTCGTTTCAAAAACTTCTTAAAATGATTGCTGTCAGCTTTGCATTATTCTGTCTTGGAGCTTTTGGTTCTGCGGGTAAGGTTTTTATTTAATCAGTGTAGCAGTGATATAATTTATGCGTAAAAGGAAGGTGTGGTTATTTTTGACACTGTCAGTTCTAAACTGTTTTTGTTTACATTATATTACAGGTAGCACCAGGGGCGGACGAGGGGGGGGGGGGGGTTTCTGGGGTTTCCGGAAACCTCCCCCCCCAGCCAAAAAATAAAAATAAAAAATTGTGTTTTTTTGTGTTGAGTTTAAATTTTTGGGGTATTAATCAGTGACAAAATCTGCTGCCTGAAACTGGTAATGATCCTCAGAATGCACCAGATTGCACCATTTTGCATCCTTTTTTTCAACATTGTCCGGGGGGGCATGCCCCCGGACCCCCCTAGCAAGCTAGCCGCTTCGCGCGTCGGCACGGCGCTACGCGCGTCGGCACGGCGCTTCGCGCCTTCACACCCATAGCTTCACAATATACTTTTGGAAACCCCCCCCCCCCCCCCCCATAAAATGAACTGATCCGCCCCTGAGCATAATCAAAAGACAGTTTTTATGAAACACACAGACATCAGGAGTTTATGTGTTATATTGAGCGTCAAACGGACTGCATCCATGTCGATGCAAGTCAATTAGTAACTGTGTGTGTTGTGTTTTTTAGCCGCTCACCATTGTCCGAACGACTGGGTTGCCTTTGAGCATTCTTGCTATGTCTTCCTGGATATCAAAGTTCCTTGGACTTCTGCTAAGGTACGTCTGCTAGCGACCAAAAAAAAAAAAAAAAAAAATACTGTGACCATCAGATAAGCATTTATACAACTGAGTTTATATAAAAATTAAGGTAAAAAGTGATCGAATATCAGTCACATCGGTGAAGCTTTTCGTTGTTTGTACATTCAGTCAATATTTGACCAAATGTGTTGCTGGATACTGGGAATCGCGAGAGAGGTGAGGGCACTGTGTGTGTGTGTGTGTGTGTGTGTGTGTGTGTGTGTGTGTGTGTGCGCGCGTGTTTGTGTGTATGTGTGTGTGCGTGTGAGTGTGTGTGTCACGTGTGTGTGTGTGTGTGTGTGTGTGTGTGTGTGTGTGTGGATCGATTCCAAGAAAACTAATTAACTTCTCGACATTGGCTGTATACAGTTTTACATCCACTTGTTCATAGCATATCCCCATGCGTTTTTACCTATGGTTGTAATAAACACGTTTGATAACACCATATGGGAATTTTTTTTAAAGTTGAGGCGGCACTGTGGCGACTGTTTTTTTCTCAATCACATTCATTGATTTTTTTTTTAAATTACTTCTTTTTTAACCTGGTTCGGACTATATGATAGCATTTCAACTTCAAAGCTCATGCAAGTTGAAAAGGAATCAAATAATGTTTTCATCAATATTTTGCCTTAAGGCCGGAGTCTGTACTGCTTGTAAAAGTAATAACACATTTGTAAAAGAGAACTTTTCTGTAAGTATCAAGGAATGCAAAACTGAAAGCTAAAATATGGGGTATCATAATAACTAATTTTTTTTTTAAATCAACGTCCCCAAACGAGTTAGATTTTGAACAGTATAGGGCTTCTATTATCGCTCCCCCCACCCACTTTGACGGAAAATACGCTTTTATCTTACCCTAGAGGCAAATGTCAATAAATTTGACTTGACATTTGAAAGATAGTTTTTATATGAGTTTCAGGATTGCTCAGAGAGAAATAAGAAATAAAAGAGGCGTTATAAGACCTTGTTTATATGATAATCTATGTAACTTGAATATTGAGTATTAAACTTGTGCACCAGAATCACCCATGAATTCATTAGTAAAATTGAAAAGATTTTCGAGTCTAAGTACCGGATTTCAATCATTTCTTAATAAATGCAGTATTTTTTCTTCTTATTGTTATTGGGGCGGGGATATAGCTCAGTTGGTAGCGCGCTGGATTTGTATTCAGTTGGCCGCTGTCAGCGCGAGTTCGATCCCAGGTTCGGCGGAAATTTATTTCACAGAGTCAACTTTGTGTGCAGACTCTCTTCGGTGTCCGAACCACCCCCCGTGTATACTACATTGGGTGTGCACGTTAAAGATCCCACGATTGACAAAAGGGTCTTTCCTGGCAAAATTGCTTAGGCACAGTTAATAATTGTCTACCATACCCGTGTGACTTGGAATAAGGCCGTGTAAGGTAAATATGCGCCGACATGGCTGCAATCTACTGGCCGTATAAAATTTCATCTCACACGGCATCACTGCAGAGCGCCTAGAACTGTACCCACGGAATATGCGCGATATAAGCGTCATTGATTGATTGATTGTTACTGTTATGGTTGTTTTGTCCGCTTTGAATTGCAGGCTTTCTGCGAGCTGCTGGGTGCCAAGATGCTTGAGGTGGAATCCAAGGCAGAGAATGACTTCATCGTTGCACAGATGAGTCGATCTGGTAAGACATTGTTTTACTTACATTGAAGGGGTCGGTTTCTTCTTCTTCTTCTTCTTCTTCTTCTTCGTTCATGGGCTTAGACTCCCACGTTCACTCATGTTTTTAGCACGAGTGGATTTTTCCGTCGACGACTCAACGAAGCTGCACACTCATAACCGCCTATGCTTGCTTCAGCGACCGCTTTTGAGTTGGTACACAAGCACACATGATGATCTTACAAGCCCCCAACCACCATTACATTCAGTCGACGCGCGGTGATATACATACGCCCTTTGACCTTCTCTGCAAATAGACGGGAGGCATCCCGGACTTAAAAGAGAATACGAGATTGTGGGAGAACTGTTCAAGGGCACTTACGCATTAAAATTCAATTTTCAATACACCACTCAAAACCTTTGGAGTGAATTAAAATGAATAAAATACAAGAATAACGAGATCAGAAAATAAAAAATTGAAACATTGAAGCAAAAAAAGTTACACAAATTCTTGCCAATTACGCGATTCGAACCAGTGACCGCTGTGTCAGTGGGCGAGCGCTCTACCAATGAGCGAACCCGACACACCGTGCACTTCTCCGGAGTGAAAATAGAAATTTGAACTTCAAACACGATGCATTACACGTGAGTTCTCGAGCATGCCAGTGTCGACTCGTCGGTTTCCAAGTTTCTCCGTTCGTATTTGTGTAGCGTACGTTCTTTCGATCTCACTGTTCGAGTTGATAACTGGCCCTATGCTCCCGTTCACTTCGTATAATTATTAGTTTGGAAAGCAATCTCAAGTAGCGTTGATTTAAAGTGTGACCAACATTATGTTGTACTCTGACTCCGAAATACATTGACCGCTGACGTCATTGCATGATAAAGATTTGCCTACCCAGAATTCCCCGAGGATGATTTTGAGACTGACTTGCAAGATTTTGTTCGGGAAGACGACGCTTTATAGCCGGATTATATGAAGGGAAGCAAGCGGTTAAAAACGGACAGAGCCAATGAAGGTGGATACCAACTTGTAGACAATATACCTGCGGTTGTTATTATTTTGTGATATTAAAGCAACAATTTGTATCACTGATATGAAACTTTTTCGCCACCATATTTGCTCAATACAACCGGGTCTCTGATGGTGACTTCACAGATGATTAGTTAGTTGCCCCTTCGCCCATCATGTATGAATGTCGCAGTAATGGTAGGGTCGCCGATAAGGGCTCACTCGTCACGGATAGAAGTGATCGAATTCGAAACTATAAGAAGCACAGTCCTTTACATGAAAACATGTCTGAGATCTGCCCAGGCTTTTGCGCGGGAAAAGACCATCCCTACGCTTGGACTTATTCCAAAAATCAATATCCTGACTGTTTCTTCTATATGCAATTTGTGTTATTAACTGATTTCGGCAATTGGCAATTGTGGCTTTTAACACTCGTTAATAATATTTTTTTTAAATCCTACTATGCACAGAAAGCAGCCAAGGCTTTTGATTTGTGGTATGTGTCTACGAGGAAGGTTGGCCTTAAATCCCATGTAAACGACTGGGCAGACCTGAATTGATGGTGACCGGCCGAATCGTGTGCATGGGCCCGAACAACTGTATAACTGCTGCTTATCACTGAACCATACAGAATCACATGCTGAACATTTCCAACATACCATTTATACCAGAGATTAAACAAACATTCAAGATACCGATTCTTTCCGATGTAATTGATCATGTAAGCCCCAAGAGATATGTACAGGTTATTACGCATCACACAACATTTTGTTGGGCTTTTACGCGAAATAGGAGCATCACTTGGCCAAAATCAACAGCTCCGTGTGCATATTTTTCATGTCATTTTGCAGATCGACAGAGGTGTCGGTAATCGACTAATTTAGTGACTGACTATAGTCAAGCACTTAAATGGAGGGTTTGTTTAAAGCTTGTCATTAATTGAGCGAAGTCGACTACTCGAAGCCTGAGTATACTTCGCGAACGGCTTGCTGCACGTAGCTATAGCACTACATTTTCAATAAAAAAACAAGTCGCGTAAGGCGAAAATACAACATTTAGTCAAGCTCAGTCGAACTCACAGAATGAAACTGAACGCACTGCATTTTTTCCGCAAGACCGTATCACGCCGTGGATCGTGTAACTCTGCATTTGCGCCACCGCAACTTTTTATCGCTTCACGCCGACGAAGAGGCAAGCTGCAAGGTAGGTCTCTCACAGAAAATGAAAATTTGTAGGACTTTCAGGCATCATCTAGATTCTTCATTAGTACATTTTAAAGAAGTATATACTCAAGGTCTAAGGTACGTGCTTTTTTAGTCGAAATGTCAGGTTTCGGCAGTTCAGAAGTCCGATTTCTGCTGGAATTGTAGCTGAAATTGCACGATTTGTCCCTTCCTTCGTAACTTCAACGAAACAGCACTAGTTGATGCATTCCCGTGATGATATCCTGTGAGCTAAACATGTCCTTTGTATTCTTGATGAATGCTGTTGCACAATTTTGTCTTTGGGTGACGCACGCGGCAAAAGAAAACACAAACAATTAGACTTCATGTTATACGCCACCGATGCTTGGTGTAATTCGCCACCGCAATTTCACGTCTTGGATGTTATTTGCCACCGCAACTGTCTAATGAATTGCATAATACATGTATGTTGAAGAGTTCAGTGATTCTGTCACTTCCAATTGAAAATATTGATTTGGAGTTGTTCAGTTCAGTGTATAGTTCAGCTTTTGTAGAACACGTTTCTGAGACGCACCTGGCGGCGTTTCACTCCCACATTCTTCGTCATTCTTCTTTCCCGAAAAACCTCACGTCTGTCAGAGGCGTTCTTTTCTCTTCCAGCGTCAAACTGATGAGTTTTTTTGTTGTCGCTGGTAATAGGAATGACTAAATTTTAGAATTATTTCACACACATGGGTTATACACTTATACTTTTCATACAGAAGAAGAAGAAGAAGAAGAAGAAGAAGAAGAAGAAGAAGAAGAAGAAATACTACAGTTTGATTTGTCAACTCATGGTGCCACGCCCCTGAGTTTAAAACTTGCAGCACTAAAGTTAAAATACTCCTATCAATTGCTGTCAGTTTTGTGACAAAAATAAAGGTTTAAATGCCTCCACGATGTTGATGCGTTTGAAAATAACAATTTGCGTAGTGCGGTGGCGAATAACAAAAAATGCGGTGGCGAGTTACATCTAACATTGAATTGATGCGGTGGCGAATTACAGAGAGTTGTTGACACTCTGTTTTTATCTGCTTCTTGCAAAGTATATATGGAACTATATACAGAGAAACTACACGTGGAGATTCATAAAACATTAAAGTTATCAGTGAACATGTCCAAGAATAACCAGTAATCTCCGTTTTGTTGCATTTGACGCAGAAACTGAAAATATGCCCAAAACATGGGGAAACGAGAAGAAAAACAGATCGTCACGATCACCAGGGCCATCAAAGCATCAAAAAATATATACAGAAATATAGCTAAGGATATAAGTATGTGAAATGCAACACTTGAGAACATGCTGAGTGCCTAGCATTCTAACAATTTAATTTATCATTCGAGAGACCTACCTCGCAGCTTGCCTCTTCGTCGGCGTGAAGCGATAAAAAGTTGCGGTGGCGCAAATGCAGAGTTACACGATCCACGGCGTGCGTAATAGAGATTACACAACGTCATCGAGTGAGGGACCGAAAAATATTGAAACTCGAGGATGATTTTTTTGTGGTATCAACCGAGACCGTAGGTCGAGGTTGATACCACACAAAAAAATCATCCGAGAGTTTCAATATTTTTTGGTCCCTCACAAGATGACGTTTGTGTAATTTGTGTATACAATGATAAATTGATTGTATACAATGATCAATCTGTATACAACTCTCCTGTGTTCACTTTCAAGTGAATAACTATCGTTCTGATATCATTTTAAAGTGAAGCTAAAGAAACCTGGTATCGGCACTGCTGTGCATCTCCTATGATCTCAATGGTATCAAGGCACGGGTCATAGCCCTGTCACTGGAAGCAGCAACACTTGAAAGCATAAGTTCCCTTGACAAACGTCATTTATGATTGGCGTCATCTATGAATGACGTCACTGTCTAGACAAGACAAGTGCCGGTATCGGCAAACCTTGTCGCGGCAAAGGGCTATGACCCGTGCCTTGATACCATTGAGATCATAGGAGATGCACAGCAGTGCCGATACCAGGTTTCTTTAGCTTCACTTTAAAATGATATCAGAACGATAGTTATTCACTTGAAAGTGAACACAGGAGAGTTGTATACACACTCGTAGCATCGTCTGCCCACCGCTCGTGGCAAAGGCAGTGACATTGACAATCCAGAAAAGCGCGGTAGCGGTTGCGCTGAGGAGGATAGCACGCTTTTCTATATCTCTATTCTTTTTAACTTTCTGAACGTGTTTTTAATCCAAACATATCATATCTATATGATTTTGGAATCAGGAACGGACAAGAAATAAGATGAAATTGTTTTTAAATCGATTTCGGAAATTTAATTTTAATCATAATTTTTATATTTTTAATTTTCAGAGCTTGTTTTTAATCCGAATATAACATATTTATATGTTTTTGGAATCAGAAAATGATGAAGAATAAGATGAACGTAATTTTTGATCATTTTATAAAAAAATTATTTTAATTACAATTGTTAGATTTTTAATGACCAAAGTCATTAATTAATTTTTAAGCCTCCAAGCTGAAATGCAATACCAAAGTCCGGCCTTCGTCGAAGATTGCTTGGCCAAAATTTCAATCAATTTGATTAAAAAATGAGGGTGTGACAGTGCCGCCTCAACTTTTACAAAATGCCGGATATGACGTCATCAAAACTTTTATCGAAAAAATTAAAAAAACGTCTAGGGATATCATACCCAGGAACTCTCATGAAAAATTTCATAAAGATCGGTCCAGTAGTTTACTCAGAATCGCTCAACACATACACACACACACACACACACACACACACACACACACACACACACACACATACACCACGACCCTCGTCTCGATTCCCCCTCTATGTTAAAACATTTAGTCAAAACTTGACTAAATGTAAAAAGACATTATCTGAGAGAAGGACTTAACACGGGAAGGATTGTGACTCAGGGCAGGACTACCGGGGGGGTTATGGGGGTTGCGCAACCCCCCCCCCCCCCCCCTAGCCTAAACATGTACCTTACTTATTTAATTTTTTTTTTATTATTGCTTATTTTATGCCGTTTCATGCAAGGAGCGACCATTTTCCTATCTCAGAATATGACCTACCCATCAGCTTCAGGGGGCTTTGCCCCCTGACCCCCACAATGAGGGGGGGGGGGGTTCTAGGGTTTCCGGACCCCCCCCCCCCCCAGCCAAAAAATAAAAATATTGAATGAGGTATGCATTTCTTTATTTTACATTGAGTTTCAATTTTTGGGGTATTAATCAGTGACAAAATCTGCTGCCTGAAACTGGTAATGATCATCCTCAGAATGCACCAGATTGCACCATTTTTCATCCTTTTTTTCAAAATTTTCCGGGGGGGCATGCCCCCGGACCCCCCTAGCAAGCTAGGCGCTTCGCGCCGTCGGCTCGGCGCCTTCACACCCATATCTTCACAATATACTTTTGAAAAAAACCACCCATAAAATGAACTGATCCGCCCCTGCCGCCAGGGGGGACATCCCCCTGGGCCACCACTGGCAACCCCCCCCCCCTCCTCTTCGCCTAGTCCGGCCCTGTGACTTGATTGAACAGTTCCTGCCTGGTTTCTTTCATCTTCAGGGTTGAGCCGCGTGTGGATGGGAATCAACGACCTGGTGCGGGAGGCACGATGGGTCTACAACAGCAACGGTCTACCGTTGAAATACTCCAACTGGCTTTCAGCGAAATTTGACAACTCTCAAGCATACGAAGGCGGGGAAGACTGTGGTGAGATATTCTCAAATGGCGGATGGAATGATCTCTGGTGTGAGAGATACTATCAACAGACTACTCCGGTGTGCGAAAAAAGGTATGCTATGTTTGGAATACACTATAGGCTAAGAAGTCTCGAATATTGTGCACATCTTTATTACGATTATGTGTGTGTGTGTGTGTGTGTGTGTGTGTGTGTGTGTGTGTGTGTGTGTGTGTGTGTGTGTCACGGTGTGTGTGTGTATGAGTGTGTGTGTGTGTGTGTATGTTCAATGACAGAAGTTGTAAGAAAAAGGCGGCGGCTGGCCTTAAATCTGTATCCTTGTGACGACGATAAATAAAGTTCAGTTGAGTTCAAATCAGCTCTCTCTCTCTCTCTCTCTCTCTCTCTCTCTCTCTCTCTCTCTCTCTCTCTCTCTCTCTCTCTCTCTCTCTCTCAGTCTCTCAGGCTGTTTGTTTGAACCCTTTCAACTGCAATCACGTTTCGATCAGATTTGGCGTTTCATTTGAACCGCAAAACACAGTGCACGAAAAGTGGTTGAATTTTTCATTTCAACACATAATCCAGTGCTTGCAATGTTCTTGTGTACTTTCTCAGTTTTAGGTCAAGGGAAGATGGAGTAGTGGACCCCCCCCCCCCCCCGGCCCCCGAACAAATAAAATAAATTTGGTTGTGCCCACAATGTTATACTGATTCCAGTCTACGCACACTCACAGCATACTAGCACAGAGAGACAGACAGACAGACGACGTTGCCGGGTCCGGGCCATTATACACACTGTATGTCTTTTTTTAATTAACATTTCAACCTTTTTTTTCTCCATGCTTCACACAGGCCTAGGGAGGTTCATGGATGAGCAGCTTTTTTGACAGCGGCGCCAAACGACAATCCGTCATACATGGATGAGATAATTTCAACTGCGGCACAGAAAGCAGCTGAAAAAAAGTCAAAATTAAAAAGTTGACCCAGTCTTCTTTTGTCATTTCTGTCGTATTTGTCATGTCTGTGAGGTACGCAGTGGAGAACGTTTTATACATATATACCGAGCAACAAAAGAAACGCGAATTATTTTTCGATATTTTGATTTTAAAAAACGCAGTTAATCTGAGAGTGACCATTTTTGGGATATAGATGCCCTATGCAGTCATGTGTAACAAAGCTGTTGTGTGAATATTTTCCCATTGCTGTGCTGTCTCAACGCACGGGACAAGCAGTTTCCACGTGAAACACATGATGCGCGCTTACAGCACGTGCAAGAGGAGTAGGGGAAACCTCATGTGTGAGATGTGTTCACTGATGCATTAGTAATAAAAAGAGACCATGGCACGCTTACTGCCAGTAAAACTTTTGACAGAGTCAAGATGCCAAGATTGACACCAGAACAACGCGAGAGGGCAGTGGGTCGATTATCGGCTGGTGATGACCAAGAAGCGGTAGCAGTCGCTTTCAATGTGCATCTCAGGTCAACAGTATATCGCCTTCAGCAACGTTTTGTCAACACTGGAAGAACTGCTGATACACAACGAAGTGGAAGACCTCGCGTTACCACACAGAGACAAGATCGCCAGATCCTGCGACATCATTTGAGAAACCGATTCCAGTACAGCCAATGAAACAGCCAGGAACACCGTCGGTAACCACCAGAGACCCATTAGTGGCCAGATAGTACGCCGAAGACTTGCTGAGCGAGACCCCCAAAACTGACTGCCGTCCAGCTAGAGCCCAGTTCTCACTCAAAGACATCGCATGGCGCGCCAGCAGTGGGCCCAGGATCACATCAACTGGAACTGGAGACAATGGCGAAACATTCTGTTCACCGATGAGAGCCGTTACTGCATTAGTCATGATGGGCGTGTCAGAATGTGGCCAAGAAGAGGTGAACGCTATGCTGGTGACTGCGTCATGGAACACAATGCCCAGGGTGGACCAATCGTCATGGTCTGGGGTGGAATCGGCCTCAACCAATCCCTGGGACCTGTGTTTTTCAACAATCTTGGTCAGTCCTGGTCGGGGAAACGGCATCACAGCACAGCGTTATATTGACCAGATCCTACAGCCTCATGTTGTGCCCTTTTTCCAGGCGCGCAGAAACTGTCAGTGTTCTGCAGCAAGATAGCGCTCGCCCGCACACAGGCAGGGTCACCCAGGCCTTCCTGCAGCACAATGACATCGACATCATGGCCTGGCCGGCCCGCCTCAGCCCAGATTTGAATCCCATCATAGTTGAACATTTCTGGGACCAACTTCAAAGAAAGCTCAACCAGTTACGCCCAGGACCAAGACTGAACTGCCGCAGAACTGCGTCAGGCCCTTATCCATGCCTGGCGCAACATCCTGAGAGACGCCATCAACAGACTCATCCACTCCATGAGGCGCCGCTGCCAGGCCGTCATCAACGTCCAAGGGGGTCACACACCGTACTGACCATCTGCAGAGGCTTTCTTTGCCCGTGGCAGCGAAAGACTATGCCATAGCCAAGAACAGTGTGCGAAGAACATACCACCGTGATTTTGATTCGTTTCGATGTTACGTTTATGAGAAATGACATTTTAAAATTGTGATTAAACGTTTTTCTGGAGAAAATTCGCGCTTCTTTTGTTGCTCGGTATATATATTTTTTTACCAAGCACACCCGCGATCTGTGAGACTGACTTGAGAGATCACAGATATTCACACATACCGTGCCAAAAACAGAGAGAGAGAGAGAGAGAGAGAGAGAGAGAGAGAGAGAGAGAGAGAGAGAGAGAGAGAGAGAGAGAAGGTATTACACACCGGTACGACCGAACTATAAGGTATCAATAAATTACTGTTGTGCAGCGGGTTGAAAGAATACCCTATACCTCGGAGATATACCTTCACTCGGTCTCAACGACGTCACGTGACATGTTATATGGTGGAAGAGAATGCTGTCACTTATTTTCCACCCTCAGTTCGGTAAGACTGAAACGATGCTCAGTCACAGAAAGAACTATCCAAACTTGCAAGCACAGCCGCGGTTGTCCTGTAAGTTCCCGATCCATGTTAAACCCTCATCCTCAAAAGGAAAATAAGCGACAGCATTCTCTTCCACCATATAACATGTCACGTGACGTCGTTGAGACCGAGTGAAGGTAGGCCTATATCTCCGAGGTATAGCAGGGGCGGACGAGGGGGGGGGGCACAGGGGGCACGTGCCCCCCCCCCCCGAAAAAAAAAAAAAAAAAAAAAGAAGAAGAAAAAAAAAAAGATTTTGCAATGCTGATTCTATGACCATTTCTAAGTTCAGATGGCACCAGATGGCACCATTTTGCTTCTTTGGGCAAACAAATTTTCCGGGGGGGCATGCCCCCGGACCCCCCTAGCAAATTCTGTCGCTTCGCGCCCATCACATTTCACTTTCGATTCAAAGTGCCCCCCCCCTTACAAAGCAACTGATCCGCCCCTGTATAGGGTATTCTTTCAACCCGCTGCACAACAGTAATTTAACGTTACCTTAGTTCGGTCGTACCGGTGTGCAATGGAAGGGGGGGGGGGGGGGGGGGGAGAGAGAGAGAGAGAGAGAGAGAGAGAGAGAGAGAGAGAGAGAGAGAGAGAGAGAGAGAGAGAGAGACTGAGGTAATTCGGCACAGTAAACGGACTTACACTGATTAAATCGGTATGGTTTTAATTCATTTGTTTGCAGCCGTTTATACTTTCAAAGCAAAAAGCACAGCGACAGCGAAATAGGAAGCGAGACTGAGTGAGTAAAAGAGTTACTCGGAGTGTTTTTAGGCATACATTCATCACTGAAACCCGACTTGAAAGGGCATTGCTCGTTAATGAAGAAACGACCTAAGTGAAGATGATATCTACAGCAAAACACGATGAAAACAAAAACATATCAAAGCAATACAAAACAGAAACAAACGGGGAAACACATAAGCCTACAACAGGGCCGGACTAGGCGAAGAGGAGGGGGGGGGGGGGTTGCCAGTGGTGGCCCAGGGGGATGTCCCCCCTGGCGGCAGGGGCGGATCAGTTCATTTTATGACTGGTTTTTTTCAAAAGTATATTGTGAAGATATGGGTGTGAAGGCGCGAAGCGCCGAGCCGACGGCGCGAAGCGCCTAGCTTGCATGCCCCCCCGGAAAATTTTGAAAAAAAGGATGCAAAATGGTGCAATCTGGTGCATTCTGAGGATGATCATTACCAGTTTCAGGCAGCAGATTTTGTCACTGATTAATACCCCAAAAATTGAAACTCAATGTAAAATAAAGAAATGCATACCTCATTCAATATTTTTATTTTTTGGCTGGGGGGGGGGTCCGGAAACCCTAGAACCCACCCCCCCC
Organism: Littorina saxatilis; assembly: GCF_037325665.1. Taxonomy (NCBI): domain Eukaryota; kingdom Metazoa; phylum Mollusca; class Gastropoda; order Littorinimorpha; family Littorinidae; genus Littorina; species Littorina saxatilis. Next base: position 33,646,627 of record NC_090249.1, read on the forward strand.
TCGTTGTGGGGGTCAGGGGGCGAAGCCCCCTGAAGCTGACGGGTAGGTCATATTCTGAGATAGGAAAATGGTCGCTCCTTGCATGAAACGGCATAAAATAAGCAATAATAAAAAAAAATTAAATAAGTAAGGTACATGTTTAGGCTAGGGGGGGGGTTGCGCAACCCCCATAACCCCCCCGGTAGTCCGGCCCTGTACTACTACATGGCTCGCACTCGATTACCACTCAGTGACGAATCTACCGTGTGACGAACTTACTGGTAGCCTAAAAACTGACAGCGCAGTGCAGGATCGTATCAGTTAGCGATTTCCAATACGCTGATATATTTTCTAGATGAGATTTTTTTGTCAAACATAATTGAACGATTGGACTTTATATATAGATCGAAGACATGCACTGGCGCATCTCTCCACCATGTGAAAGTTTGCAAGTGCGAAACACTGAGTGAGCGAGTTTTGGCGTCAACTAAGGTGACTCGAGTCGAACCGGAGGTCGCAAAAACTCGGTCCGGTACGACTGGAGTGACGTCACCGGTTAACCAACTTTCAACCTTGCTTCCTGCGTAGGGTCTCTCCAGTTCCAAGATGGCTGCCAAGGCGAGGTGAGAAACTTCTGCAAATATCTTTTGACAAAGTTACGGATTGTGAGAAGACATTTGTTGTAAATCACTTAGCCTTTCAAAAATTAAGGATACTGGGTTGGATACTGTCTTGGTTTTAATGCATTTTATTTTAGCAGTGATGTTTATTTTGGGAAGAAATGAGGTCAACAGGAGTTTGGGTGCGATTTCGGCTCAAATGTACTTTAGCGCCCTGAACTTTTACCCGGCTGTTTTGCGCTCGATTTTCACGCTCACTTCTTCATTGACGTTCGAATCGATAGTTCGATGTTTTGGCATTACATTCACATCAACAATAAAACAGTACTGCTTGTTCATCATCGTCGTCCATCAACTCTCCACAACAGTAAATCCGTAACGCGCTTGTCGCCATCTTGTTGCAAGGGACGCGACTGGACACAACCCAACAGCGTTTCCGCGAAGAAAAAAACCAGACATGCGCAGTGACCCTACCGTAGCTCAACCCTGTTCCTCGCGAAAACTCGCTCTGAGTGACGTGACCTAGTTAAATTTGTTATCTCTGGCAAAAGAAGAAACAAGAACGCTGAGGCGTGATTAACCATTCGCCGTCAAGTACGGAAGACAGGCACACCCGCGGCGAAGCGATGACGACTAACTAACCGTCCAATTAGCTTACACAGAACAGATAGAGGACATACATGCAGACCAATAAACAAAGCAGTTTACCATCGTCACCTGAACTAACAAAGAGGATTCTTGTTTCGCTTTCTGCACCATATTTGTGCTGGATACTCTGATAGGCTCAAGTCTACCACTAAAAGACCAATCGCTGCGACCAAATAAGAATGTAACTACAGCCATGCGCAGTATGGCGTTCCGGTAGCAACTTCCGTTTTAAACACGAGGATCGCAAAACCAAAGCGACAGGTAGAACTAGAAGAAGGGTCCATTCGACAACATGCCTAAACGGTAAGTTGATGTTGATGTAGCAAACAAATTCATTTGGGTAATGCCTTTATTTTTTGCTGAATATCAGAATCGCGAATGGATTTCCTTGATTTATCAAGTGGATCAGGTTTGCAGTGTGAATCACTGAATCATGAATGCCAGTGACTCTGAACAACGTCACGTATGTCACTATGTGTGTGTGTGTGTGTTGTAGATTAGTTATAAAGAAAGAGAGCTGATGGACGGAATATATTCACTCAGTGACACAGACAGTGACAGTTGACACCCTTTCCAGTTGAGAACATTTGATTCCATGGTGAGCAGTACATTTTGTTTTGTTCTAATAGACCTTTTCGGTATCTGAGCAACTCTCGCGAGACACGTTCTTTGTTATGCTTTGAACGTCGCGAGAACTTCGAACCTCGGCTTTTGCAGCTCGCGCGAGATCGCTGTACCACATGCTTTGCTATGCTCTGAAGTTTGCGAGAGCTTACGAGAGCTTGGAATACTGATAGGGTCTATTCTTGTTGCACTGTAAAGTGTAAACTTTCCATGTACATAAGTGTCTGTGTCAATATTCAATCACTGTTAACACATCATAGATTGATGTGTGTCACACTCACAACTGCTCGTTGCGCTCGAAATAAGGGATGAGCACAGACTTCTGTGCGGATAGTTTCCAACTTTTGGAATAATTCTTCTAATCTTAGTGTTTAACTAAACTTATAAAGGCCCACTGCGCCTCGTGAGTTTGTCTCACCTTCTCAGATCATCTGGCATGGCTTTTGCATAGGATAAGATTGTCCGTCCACTTGGTCACATACCAAAACATGATTGATGAATCGTCTGGGTGCTCTCTGAGTACAGTGGTACGAGGTATGATCCAAACAAAATGATCAAACCCCGTTTATACAAGTCTCAGGCCACTGATCATAAAAAGTAATATATCATGTGAAAGGCCAAAAATGTAACTGGTATACCTCCAACAGACAACGTCATTTGGTTACTACGTCATAAATGACGAGGTTTTAAAATACGTCACTTTTGGGTTGTGCTTCAAAACGGGGTCTTTTGTCAAGCTCCATGAAAATCTTCACTTCTTTGAAGAGTGTAACTGGGTAATGGCACAACGAAAATGTCTACAAAGCTGAAGAATGTTACATGAATCAAAGCTGTTCCATATTCGACAATCTGCCAAAGAAAAGGGAAATTGAAACTGGGGAAAAGGGAAATAACTCTGACAAGCCAAAAAGACTTCCGAAGAGCGCTTTAAACGAGAATAATGTAGCTGCTGTGTCAAAATTTAAGAACTAAGATTAAAAAGTGTACATGCGGGTATAAAGAGCAAAACTTCAACTTTCATATGGAACAATCCAGAGAGTTCTACTCAATGATCTTCCGCTTCAAAAGCTGGCCGCAAAATGGGTGCCTCATTAGCTGACATGGGAACGGAAGGAGCATCAGGGTCCTCTCGCACGCGATCTGCTCAACCGTTGTGAACCCAGTAGACCCAAATTTGTTATTACTGTAATCACTGATTATGAGACTTTGGTTTCCTTTTACTTTAGTGCCAGAAAACACAAAAACAAAGTGTGTCTAGACCAAAATGACAAGATGCATCAAATTTGTAAGCGAGGTTTTCAAAGCAAAAACAGGGCTATTCGCTGTATTTTTTTTACCACGAAGGTCCCGTTGCTGTCGATATTCTGTCTACTGACAGCACTGTCATTGTCACATACTATGCAGAAACCGTTTTACCAAAACTTGTTCACGAGTTTGGCAGTCAGTGACCAAACTGCGAAACCCAGACTGCCCTTCTCCTTCATGAAAATGTCAGTCTCCACGAAAGAAGGGCCATAACTCCATTCCTAAAAAAACAAATGATCCCATTTTTGCCTCACACATTCTTCAGACCTGATTATACACCCCTTGAGATTGCTGAACATACCCTCTTTGAACATCAGACTTTTTGCCAACAAGTTTCACTGCACCCAGGACCTACAAAAAAGACATCAAATCAGAGCTGAAAAGCAACCCAAAATAGGGCCACCTTAAGGCCTCTTCTGATTGGCTTAGACACTTGTGACTCTGCATCGATGTCGGAGGAAAGTAGTTCTAATGACTGCTGCAATTTGGGCCAGATACGGATACGCCAAACGGTCTCTGCGAAAATCACATTTGATCATTTTGTTTGGATCATACCTCGTATTTGTTTTGGTATGTGTACAAGTGAAGGGATGCTCTTATATCATGTAAAAGCCAAGACATATCTTTGAGTAGATTATTAGGGCAGACAGTTCATTCTGTGACTTAATTCCCATTTCAGCGGCAGCAATCAACCCAGGGGAGACGAATCTGAATCTGACCAGTATGATGATGAGATTTCCACTTTCCACAAGGACCGAGAAAAGGTATGACTTTGAGCCGCTGACCTTCAGAACGAATTTCATAATCATATACGAATTCTGTAATTGGGTGGAGCACTCTTGGGTGGAATTAATGTTGGCTGTGGGTATATCCACGGGTCCGTGTCTCTAGACTCAATGCTATATTGACGTCATCGTACTAAAGGGACGCTACTCTCGCCTTTTATTTTCCTGCTTTCGGTTGGGCACTTCACTGACATGACACACAGTGACGTCAGCTGTCAAATTATAAAAGTCAAAATTCCCTTTTTAATAACGAGTTAGACTCCATGAGTGGAATACAGGGTCCAAAGTTCGATCGGCAGCACTTTGAAGGGGAGGAGAGGGGAGTTTATGTGATAAAATGTAAACAAAGCCGGCTGCCGTCCTACCGTTGTGACCGGTGAAAATTGCAGTCCCCTTTCGTGAGCTTTTTTGTTGCAATCTCTATCAATGAAATGCTTTGGAGAAAAGAAGAGTAGAGCAAATTAAAAGAACGGAAAGTTTAGAGGGGGGGAAAAATAAGTCAACAAATTTATTATTTTTTAAAGAAAAAAAGACTAGGTCCAGGCTCGAACTGGGGACCCCTTGGACAATTCACTACCGTCTGAGCTACGGAGACAACATCCTTAGAAGGAGAAAATAAGAATCTATAATTTGTGCGATATTCCTGATGACTGCTATCGATCTCAAAACTTGCACATGTCAAGTGCACTCCTGAAAGGCTTTCAGTTTAGTTTGCAGGTTGTCAAAAGAGTTGATTGTTTCGTGGTAAAAACTAAATGGCGCTTAATAAGAGTGCCAACGCGAGGCTTCCCGTGCGACGATGATGTCAGTGACGTGGATATAGCCTGGGGACTAGAGACACGGACCCGTGGATATAGCCACAACCATTAATTTTTGCTGTCCTGAATTTTTTGGCACTGTTAATTCATGTATACAACAAGAAGGGCAAAGCCCATACGACTCACATCCTTGACCTTTACATGACCTTGACCTTCAGGGTCAAGGTCAAATAACTAAACCTAGCAATGACATCATACACTAAGAACTGCTTTACACATTTTTCCTACCAAAATACATGTGACCTTGACCCAAGGTCAAGGTCATCGAAGGTCATGCAACACAAAGCTGTTGATTCAAGACATAGGAAGTACAATGGTGCTTATTGGCTCTTTCTACCATGAGATATGGTCACTTTTAGTGGTTCACTACCTTATTTTGGTCACATTTCATAAGGGTCAAAGTGACCTTGACCTTGATCATATGTGACCAAATGTGTCTCATGATGAAAGCATAACATGTGCCCCACATAATTTTTAAGTTTGAAACAGTTATCTTCCATAGTTCAGGGTCAAGGTCACTTCAAAATATGTATACAATCCAACTTTGAAGAGCTCCTGTGACCTTGACGCAAGGTAAACCAAACTGGTATCAAAAGATGGGGCTTACTTTGCCCTATATATCATATATAGGTGAGGTATTCAATCTCAAAAACTTCAGAGAAAATGGGGAAAATGTGAAAAATAGCTGTTTTTAGACAACATTTATGGCCCCTGCGACCTTGACCTTGAAGCAAGGTCAAGATGCTATGTATGTTTTTTGGGGCCTTGTCATCATACACCATCTTGCCAAATTTGGTACTGATAGACTGAATAGTGTCCAAGAAATATCCAACGTTACGGACGGACGGGGGGGACGGACGGACGGACGACTCGGGTGAGTACATAGACTCACTTTTGCTTCGCATGTGAGTCAAAAATGATTTTAATTAGCATGTTGTTATTCTACAGACTGTGATTTTGTGAATGTGAATCTTGACATATTTTTAGCCTAAATGGTTTATTTTACTGCTATGTTGATTTCTGAACACAAGCTTTACAGTTTACATATGTTGTATTTAGCTGTTTATTGTAAGTGCTTTCTTTTGAGGTTGGTCTGTGTGATATTTTGTATTACAGTTTACACTTTCACAGTGTTTCAATATTAATGACAAAAAGATCAGTTGCACATTTCCACACGAATTACAGAGCTTAGTAGTTAGTGGACATTTCAATGACAAAGTATAGCCTACACACTCTGCTTCAGACACACTTGCAGTTGCATCCATAAAGTAAAGTACATTTCAAAAGTGGAGCTGATCAACAAACAAGAAAAAGACCCTAAACATGTGGGCATTGGTGAAAATAAAGTTCTGAAAATACTTTTTGCATTGTCAGTTGTGTGTAGAAATGACCAGACCAGCTTCCAAGTTTACTGAGCTTGGTCACAGATATGCTCCGCAATCTGCTGTTCTACTGAGACAATCACGATGCTAGATAGAATATTGGTATCAAGTGGTCCAGTATTAGTCATAGAACGCTTCATTAATGCTGTGATTTTTTCTTCCAGATTCTTCTTGACAGTGATCAGGCCCAGTCAAGCGGATCTGAAGAAGTGGTGAGAAATGTTGTTTGATTCATTGAGATTGACATAGGGAAAACAGCAACAACAAAAACCAAACAAAACAACAACAACAAAAGTTTGCCTCTGTCCTGTCTCGGATGAATTTAAACAAATGATAAAAGTTCTCATAACCATGTTTTGTCATTTTGGACCAAGGTGTTCGAGATCTTAGCTACAATGATGTCAGATAATTTATGAGTGTGGCCATCTCTCTGCCTTCACCTTCCCTGTCCATGAATAGAGTTGTGTACCATTTTCAGCTGGGTTGGTAAAAGAAAAATTAATGGGATACAGTGTATCCGCATACTCATTGACATTGTGTGGAAGACGTACTTGGTCTGCCAGCACGGGAGGCACACATGCTATATAGTACCAAAGTCTGCAGATCAATTGGAACAGTGATACCCTCTCTCTCTCTCTCTCTCCCTCCCCCCCCCACCAAACACACACACATACATGTATTCATATGTGATAACTGTTGTCAGCAGATATATATTTAAATTCTTTTTCACTGATTTATAAGAGAAGACATGAATGTTTATATTTAATTGTTTTCTGGGGTACGTTTTCGTGAAGCTGTAATTTGATAGGGTTTTCATGCCATTTGATTTTGACCAAAGACTATGTGAAACAGATTTATGAGAGAACAAAATACAGCACATGTTTATGGTTTAATTAATACAGTTGTTTTTTTAACATATTCAGGACCTTTTCCCGATCGATGATGATGACAGTGATGATGATGACGAAGAGATTGCTGGGTTCAAGCAGCAGTTACGGCAGCTTCGTCGCAACAAGTTCAAGAAGAACATGGACAGTGATCTGGAAGAGGAAGAAGAAAAAGAAGAAGGTGAGAAACATGATTGCCATGGTGTTAGTCTCTGATGTTTTGCATAGCCATCAATATTATTTTTTGGGAAAGAAAAAGGCCTCACAGCCACAGATTAAAAGCATGGGACCTGTGTGGTAATGCTCCACATTTGAACATGATTGTTAACACTAAAGCCTGTCATTAATTGGGTGAAGTCAACTACGTGAAATATACTTCGCCAAGCTTGCTGCATAAAGCTATAGCACTACATTTTTGTTAAAAAGACTTTGCGCAGTCTTCACATAGTTGACTTCAGGCTCAACTAAGGAAAGCTTTCACAGTAGTATGGATAGTGTGGTTCCTGTTTAGGCCACACAAAAAAATAGGTCTGTTTATGGTAACATAGGCCCAAAAAATAGGGTCGGTAGGTCGGGATTTTTTTTTTTTTCTTTTTTTTTTTTTCCAAAAAAACATATTTTTACGTTATTTTGCAAAAAAACTCAGATTTTTTTTTTTTTTTCCCCAAATGCCAAAAAAAAGTCTAGGGTCGCGCGAAAAAGATAGGGTCGGTCGGGTTACCGTAAACAGACTATTTTTTTTTTTTGCCTTATTACCTGACTCACATTTGGCTGATATTCTTTCTTGACAAGTCGCACTGTTCCTCTAATCCACGCTTGCATTCTACTCTGCAGCAGAGGTGCCAGAGACTACAGCATGGGGGTCAAAGCGATCGTGGTACATGGGAGGCGACGTGCGAGACAACAAGATTATCCTGTCCGGTTCGGAGGATGAGGCCACAGCGGGCACTGCCGCTCTGGAGGAGAAAGAGGCCATGGAGATCCAGAAACGCCACACCGCCTTGATGTCTGAGGAGGACTTTATGATCCCCAAATCTACCAAGGTAGGGTCAAGTCAATGATTCTATTTCAGCTACCCCAACCAAAGATACATGCATAAAAAAAGTGTATGTGTACAGGGTTCGTACAGGTCATGGAAAACCTGGAAAGTCATGGAATTTGATTTTTAATTTTCCAGGCCTGGAAAGTCATGGAATTTCAATTCAAGTCATGGAAAGTCATGGAATTTAACAACAACAAAAAATAAAATAAAATTAACCTTTAGCACGCCAGCGGCGATTTTTGTTGCCCAGCCATTCCCCCCTTTGCCAGCCAGCAGCGATTTGTGTCGCCAGCACAAGGCTTGTTCGTATGACCAACTTCTCGTTCGTATTTGCATACGAGAATAACGGTATTTTTAACGGCACTTGAGCCAAAGCGAGGCTCACTTCCTTCCGTTATCTCGTCGTGTCGTCTGCGCTGCATTAGAGTCGGTTTCGTCGAAGTTTTCTGCTTTTGTTTTTGCATCGATAAAGTACTTTAGCAAGATGGAGGATGATGAGTTTGAAACTTTCTTTCGAGTTGTTTCTTGACAACAAAAAGTATGCGGAATTGGAACGAATTACCGAGGAAGATCTTCGCAATGAACTGTGTATCGCGGTGAAAAAAATGACAGTTCGTCAAGTCACAGTGACGGTTACGAAACGGAATTTACCAAAGTGCAGATGGATACAAACAGTGGGTGGTCCAGTTTAGTGAAATGACAGGACCAGCAAACATTACCGATAATCTGACTGCTGATAAACTGACTGCGTAGCAAATGCTTGACTTGCTTGTCGAAGAGACACTCCGTAGAAACTGACTCAAATTCAGTGTAAAGCAAGCCAGTGTCAAAACTGGCAGTGACAAGACGTAAAAAGTGTGCGTGTTTGGAAATGGCGACCTGTGGATCTAGTCATGGAAAATGTTATTGAGGCTCATGGAAAGTCATGGAAAAGTCATGGAATTTTGTTTCTAAAAACCAGTGGGGACCCTGTGTGTATCAATCATGCATTATCAAACTGAATATTTCATTTTTCAAGAGTACAATATCTGTTGGATAAACTCATACGAGTGTTAAAATGGTGTGGTGTGTGTATTTTGGCTGCTTGATGTATTGTCTGATTTAATTATTGGTTTTATACAAAAGGAAAAGTATCTGACAAGAATTTGTAACCTTTTAAATTTAAATGTTTATACAATTGTTCTCCTGTTTTTCTTTTCAGAAAAAGAGTAAACCTGAGAAAAATAGGAAAAAGAAACAGACATTGGCTGAGGTGAGTTTATTACACCCCCGGTATAGGGGTGTGTATAGGTTTCACTGGATGTGTTTGTTTGTTTGTTTGTTTGTTTGTTTGTTTGTTTGTTTGTTTGTTTGTTTGTGTGTTTGTTTGTGTTCGCAAGTAGATCTCAAGAATGAACGGACCGATCGTCACCAAACTTGGTGAACAGGTTCTATACATTCCTGAGACGGTCCTTACAAAAATTGGGACCAGTCAAACACACGGTTAGGGAGTTATTGGTGGATTTTGGTTTTTTGGGGGGATCAACTACGCATAACTCTTCCTTATCTTCTCCATGTTTTCAGCGTTTACCTCCCTTCCTTCGTATGGTGCACTGTAGTATGAGGGGCATCTTCGGATATTCCCGGCGTTCTGTTACTATTTTTAGAAGGTCACCGCAGTGTCCAGAACGTAAATTGGACCCGTAAATTATCCTCACTGTAAAAGTGCAAAGGTCGAATCAATTTATAGCCACGCGAAAAATACACTCTCATCTATCTCTATATATTTATACAATAGATATAGATATATATATATACGGCTTCTCTGTGTGTGTGTGTTTGAGTGTGTCTGTAGAAAACACCTGTGTATTGCACAGTTCTGTTTGTGATGTGGTACCTAGGGCGTCGTCGACAAGTATGGGACTCGACATGATATGATCAGGAATGGCATTATGGCCCCTGAATCATGTTCGTGCTGTTCCCATTCCACGAGTCTGGAAGGGACCTAAGCTTGACGGGTCCATGGTTCGAAGCCGGCGTACAGTGCGCCACTCAAGCCGGGTATTCGGCTCTACTTGCTACCCGGCGAAGCGGCAGAAAATCCTCGGTCGATGAGATATTTCAATACCTGCTCTCAGCGCGCAGCGCAAACCGATTTTGGTTTTTTTTTCTCGGGATCTTTTGTTTTCTGTATGCGGTCAGTAGGTGTTACAGAAAGAGTTATATTGATTTGTCTTTTTCTCCGCCTGTCTCTTTGTCCACTCAATCAACTTATTTTAACCACACTTGTTAGCAGTGCCTTCTCAGTTGGTGGCAGTGAGAATGGTAAGGACGGGGGTGTTTTTCCTACCTCGGAGGAATTTCTTGTTTTAACCACTTTTGGGCTTAAGTTTCTATGTTCTGCATGTCTGTTTAAATTATTACTTTCTATTGACACACTCCACTATTACTGTGCTGGTGTATTGAGAGAAGGTGTTTACAGAATTTAATTTTGTTATCAGAAAGCATTTTTTTTAAGCTATGCATGAATTTGATTTTCTCCTCTCTTGTACTTGTTGTGTCTCTTACGTTTCTTTTACATTTTTGTGTGTGTGTGCAGGAGGACAGTGATGAAGAAAACGAAATTCAAGGTCTTGTTCGGGTAAGTAAATCTAGAATTAAGAGCCAAGGCTTCGCTTTGTTGTTCATGAATGTAGGGTGATTATGTCTAAATGACTGCTAAAAACACATAAACCAGGTTTGAGTGAGAATGTTAAGTCCACTAAATCAATGCAAAACATCAAGCCTTGAAATAGTAATAAGTGCCTGTGAGTAGAAATGGGGACAAATTTGCGGAAAACAGATGAACATCACAAGCATGGTGCAGCGAAAATGGGGTATGCAAGAAAAACAGACGAGCAATCTTTTAGAGTCCTCGTTCACAGTATTCTATCTACCGAGCGAGGCCATCAAATTGCCAAATACTGTTTATGGGATCCAGACAGGGCATTGCACCTAAACCACACCCAGGCTGGTAGGCCCCAGCACCCTGGTTAGGCTTTGCAGATGTTTTTTCTCAGCTGTGCTCTAGTCTGTTTATTTCACCTGCTGATTGTTTCTCCGTGGTTCTGATTTCAGAGTGGAAGAGACGAGCTGGAAAAGATTGAAACAGATTTTTCAAAACTGTCCAAGAAGGAAGAGCAGGAGGTAGGCTTTTTACCTTTTTACATTTAGTCAAGTTTTGACTAAATGTTTTAACATAGAGGGGGAATCGAGACGAGGGTCGTGGTGTGTGTGTGTGTGTGTCTGTCTGTCTGTCTGTCTGTGCGTGTGTAGAGCGATTCAGACCAAACTACTGAACCGATCTTAATGAAATTTGACATGAGAGTTCCTGGGAATCATATCCCCGGACAGTTTTTTTCTTTTTTTCGATAAATACTTTTCATGATACATGCTTCATGAACCTCATGGGCATACATATACCCACATAAGATGAGAGTTACATGCATGGGCCAAATACTGCTGATTGTCTGAAAAGTTGATTTTCAACAAGGATTGCTAAATTGTGTTGACATCTTTTTCTGCTTTTTTTTTCAGATCATGAGGAAAATGCACCCAGAATATATTCCACTGCTGAATGACTTCAACAGCAAGGTGTGTATGAATTATATGTTTATGTAGCCCTGCCTCAGAAGGAACTTTGGTATTTCTTTGCGTCAAAATTGTGCTGATTTGTTTCACAGTATGAATAATGATATTTTTTTCCGTTTCTTCCCTTTTTGTTTGTTTGTTGTGTTTGGTTTCTCATTTGGGAAGAGGGATTGCATGTAATGAGGTTGAGGAAAATTTCTTTCACTTTGTTATTTGCGTTATGGTTAAGATGACTGTGTAACAATACACGTTACTTTTACTTGTGTTTCAGTGTCGAGAGTTGCAGGATCGGATCCTCCCTTTGATGAGGCTGGTGAAAGATGACAAGGTACAGGGGCTTGGAGCAGAGTATGTGCGTATGAAGTACCACATAATTACAAAGTGAGTCTTGCACCTTGTCTTTTTACAAAGCTTACGTGAAGTGGAGGTGTTGTGTTTTCAGCAAGAAATATTTGAGAATTCATTGCTTTTTCAGTCTGTTTTTCATCTTCTGCATTCCCGTTGCCATGCTCGTTGAGTGTGTTGATTGTGTTCTGTTTGTTAACATAATGGTGTTAATGCCTATAAGGAACCTTCATGCAGGATTCTGTTAGGATACTGAATGTGGAAAAAGGTGCTGTTACTCATGCAAGGATACATATATTTGTAACTGTCACAAATGACAGGACAGCTACAAGACTAGTTGCTGAGACTTAAAAGCTGAAGGATAAAAAGGAAATAGACAAGCATGAACAACCTTTTTCCCTCCTTTCACATATATTCTTCCCAATGCCAGTTACTTCCCTTTGACCAGCACTTAAAATACATGGTTCAACATGTTTGTGTTTTGCAGCTACTTATCAAACGGTGCATTCTACATGTATCTAGTGGCGAAAAGGGCGAAGGGCATTCACGAACATCCTGTCATCAAAAGACTGGTGCAGTTTCAGAATGTAAGTAGGGTCAATTTACAACAGACTACATTTTGATTTGAATGTGATTTTTATTGTGTTTCTTTAATTTTGGAAGTTAAAAAAACTTCATCGATTACATTAGTTTAAATCTGAATTTTATTTAATGTTTCTTTCTTTTTTTTTAAATGAAATAAGAAAGAAACTGCCATGTCGGTGTTATACGTAACTTTCAAGGTGGGTTCTTGTAACTGCTTTCTCTTTTTTATATTTAGTCAAGTTTTGACTAAATATTTTAACATCGAGGGGGAATCGAAACGAGGGTCGTGGTGTATGTGCGTGTGTGCGTGTGTGTGTGTGTGTGTCTGTGTGTGTGTGTAGAGCGATTCAGACTAAACTACTGGACCGATCTTTATGAAATTTGACATGAGAGTTCCTGGGTATGAAATCCCCGAACGTTTTTTTCATTTTTTTGATAAATGTCTTTGATGACGTCATATCCGGCTTTTCGTGAAAGTTGAGGCGGCACTGTCACGCCCTCATTTTTCAACCAAATTGGTTGAAATTTTGGTCAAGTAATCTTCGACGAAGCCCGGGGTTCGGTATTGCATTTCAGCTTGGTGGCTTAAAAATTAATTAATGACTTTGGTCATTAAAAATCTGAAAATTGTAAAAAAGAATAAAAATTTATAAAACGATCCAAATTTACGTTTATCTTATTCTCCATCATTTGCTGATTCCAAAAACATATAAATATGTTATATTCGGATTAAAAACAAGCTCTGAAAATTAAATATATAAAAATTATTATCAAAATTAAATTGTCGAAATCAATTCAAAAACACTTTCATCTTATTCCTTGTCGGTTCCTGATTCCAAAAACATATAGATATGATATGTTTGGATTAAAAACACGCTCAGAAAGTTAAAACAAAGAGAGGTACAGAAACGCGTGCTATCCTTCTTAGCGCAACTACTACCCCGCTCTTCTTGTCAATTTCACTGCCTTTGCCATGAGCGGTGGACTGACGATGCTACGAGTATACGGTCTTGCTGAAAAATGGCATTGCGTTCAGTTTCATTCTGTGAGTTCGACAGCTACTTGACTAAATATTGTATTTTCGCCTTACGCGACTTGTTGTAGGTATACATTTAGTGAGGAAAAGGTTCAGCCATTTTCATCCTTTTTTCAGACGATTCCTTCTTTTTTCATTTAAAAAAAACATGTAATTTGTTGGAGAACAGCTTGTGATTATCATTCCAGTCCGGTACTCTGTGCAATTCTGCTATTAGTATTATCCTTGTGTGTGCATTTTTGAGTCACTTGAGAAAAAGTGACTCTATGTAATCGGTCAGTGTTAGTCTGTCCGGCCAATGACCTCTACACTTTAACGATGGTTTTGTTGACCTTTGACCTTTTTCAAGGTCACAGGTCAGCGTCAAAGGAAAAATTAGACATTTTATATCTTTTCTCGGAAACTATCAAAGCGATCGGGCTCATATTTTGTTTAGTCGTGACCTCCAATGACCTCTACACTTTAACGATGGTTTCGTTGACCTTTGACCTTTTTCAAGGTCACAGGTCAGCGTCAAAGGAAAAATTAGACATTTTATATCTTTGACAAAGTTCATCGGATGTGATTGAAACTTTGTAGGATTATTCTTTACATCAAAGTATTTACATCTGTAGCCTTTTACGAACGTTATCAGAAAAACAAGGGAGATAACTAGCCTTTTCTGTTCGGCAACACACAACTTAACGTTGGGCTTTTCTCGGAAACTATAAAAGTGACCGGGCTCAAATTTTATGTGAACGTGACTCATTGTGTTGTGAATAGCAATTTCTTCCTGTCCATCTGATGCCTCATATAATATTCAGAACTGCGAAAGTGACTCGATCGAGCGTTTGCTCTTCTTGTTACTCCTTGTGTTCATGTTTGTGTAAGTGTCTCCTCTCTTGAAATGTTAACAATAAGTCCACTCATTATTCTGTTTTCTGCCATCACATTTTAGCTGTACAAACGGTTGCTGCCGGTGGACGAGAGAGTGAAGGGAGACATGGACAAACTGTTGGAAAGAGTCAAGAATGGAGAGGATGTCGGCATTGTTACTTCAGAAGGAGGAGCAGATGTCACCAACAAGAAAAGAAAACTTGCAAAGAAGATGAAGGAAGGGGCGAGAGAAAAGAAGAGAAAGGTGGCTGCCATGTGAGTAGTGTTGGTGAACAATTATGTTTGATGTGCAGCTTCTTGTATGTGATCAAGGCTCACATGATGAAGGTTAAGGTTTGTACCAGTGTTTCTGAAATTCCAGCTGACTGCTACTGTCACTGTCTTTTTCTACTACTACTGTCCTATCTTGAACATACTTATGATTGCATTGAAAACAAGGCAGAATAAGAATAAAAGAAGGTAGGTGAATGGTACCATAACAAGGGGTACATCAGTCGTAATAATAAATGTGCCATATGCAGATTGACATATGGCAGGCCAAATGATTCATGATCAGATTCTCTATTTAAGGCAGCTTTGTTAATATGTTTGTTCTTTGGAATTTAGGGAGGAAGCAGAGAGTGGAGAGGATGAACAGGTGGCTGCACAAAGCGGAGAGGAGAATATGGATGAAGAAGAGAGGAGAGCTATTACTTACCAGGTACGTTCGTTTAATCTCTGACTCTTCATGTTTTATCAAAACAATCAGGTTTTTTTTCAGTCCAGGATAACTTTTTTTCTTTTTCTTTTTTAAAGGGATCACATTTTTAGGCTTTTGTTTGACATAGTTGATGATCTGTGAAATGACATTTGCTTTGATAAGATAAAATAACATAACATATTTCATCATTTGTGCTTGCTATTGACTTGCTCAGTAAACTGGATGTTCATAAAGAGAAAGGATACCTTCTGGTAAAGATGAGTGTGTGCATGTCTGTCTGTTTGTCTGTGTGTGTGTGTGTGTGTGTGTGTGTGTGTGTGTGTGTGTGTGTGTGTGTGTGTGTGTGAAAACAATCTGGTACATTAGGATGTTGACTTTTTAGGCACAAAGGTGTCAGTTACTTTTTAGGTTAAACACTCTTATATCCTATACTGCTGATGTGTTCATTAAGGCTTGTACCAAAACAAACTGAAAATGTGTTAAACAGATGGAGAAGAACAAGGGACTGACAGCTCACAAGAAGAAAGAGGCACGCAATCCACGCGTCAAGCATCGTATGAAGTTCCGACGCGCAAAGATCCGCCGAAAGGGACAGGTAAGAATTCTGTACACAGACAGATAGTATTTGCAGGGCCCCCATATGTGTACTTCAGAAAATATTGCTGTTATGATTTACCGGACTACCTGTTATTTCATTGTTAGCATGCGGTGCATTTCTCAAACAATTGAACATTTCTGCCATTTAGGCAAAGAACTTTCTCTGGTATATTTTTGTAAGTTTTTATTTGTAAAATATACCTGTGCGTTTGCAGTTTTGCAGTTCGATCCTTCCATTGTTATCTTTTTCAATGGTGTTTGGTTTTACGCAGTATTTTGAATAATTGTGTTTTGTTTGAGCACCAAAACATACACTGTGACACAAGGCTTTGACATTTTGATTTTTAACAGGCTTTTCATTGGCAAGAACGTTCGCGGGTCGTCGGGGAACAGGAGACTCTAAACTTTTTTTTTCATGCATTATTAATTATCTGCTTCTGCTGTTGCAGGTACGAGATTTCAAAGCACACAAGAATCTCTACACAGGGGAGGTGACTGGAATCCGCTCTGGAATCATTCGCAGTCGAAAGTTGAAGTAATTGTTCTAGCCAGTAAATGTGGTGGTACCTCTGATCAGATCCTTTTTGTCGAATATTTTACAATAAACAGATGAACCTGTGAAACACCAGAATGTATTTGCTCATAATAAAAGATGCATATATTCACATCATGAACTGTGTGTGTGTGTGTGTGTGTGTGTGTGTGTGTGTGTGTGTGTGTGTGTGTGTGTGTGTGTGTGTTTCCATGCATACCACTGGCTGTCAGGAGAAATAGAGGAACCACAGGTCCAGACATTCTGTTTGGATAAACGCATGTATACAAACTTAGCAAGCTAGCAAGGCATGAATATTGGCCGAGCAAACACCAACACAAAGAAAACAGCAGCAACCACACACGCACAAGGTTGAAGGTTGTGAAAGGGATTTATACTCGTGAGTAAAAAGCCCCCCAAAATGGGATCAAATTATATTCCTGAAAGAAGTAAAGCTATTGGGTCTATTCCTCAGACATTTACTTGTAGCCATGGCATTGGTGTAAGTAACAGCGCTTATTGTCGTGTCATTTAAAACGATAGTGCATGTGATTAAAAAGATCAAACTTGTCTATATTTAAACAAAATTATGTTCTTAAAAAGTATGCCCGGACAGTAACGCTTTTGGTAGTTTGCTTCACGGCCGACCATAACAGATGTGAGAAAAGTTTAACTTTTACATCTTTTTGTATTAGATGCCCTGGATAACAAAAAATCTTGAATGATCGCATCTTACATAAAGATTTGGGTGTAACATTTGACGACCACATGAGTTTTGACAAACATATTCAAAACATAATAAATAAAGCGAATAAAATGCTTGGCATAATAAAAAGAACATTTTCCTATCTTGACAATGACACATTTACAAAATTGTATAAAGCATTGGTTAGACCACATTTAGAATATGCCAACGTTATCTGGCATCCGAATCTATCAGCCGCCCTTGAAAGGATGCAAAGGAGAGCGACTAAACTGGTTAAGGCCTTGAAAAACATGACATATGTTGAAAGACTACGGGTACTCAATCTCCCGACCCTTAAATCGAGAAGACTCAGAGGCGACCTGATACAGACCTATAAAATCTTTCAGGGTATTGATAATATCAAAGTCGAGTCTTTTTTCAAGAAGTCTACCACTGATGTAACGAGGAAAAATACGGACAAAATCTTTATTGAATTTAGTCCAACTAATATCCGGAAACGTTCCTTTTCTACCAAAGTTGCACCATCATCATGATCATGGAACACACTGTCTGGTGTTGTTAAAAATGCACAAACTATTAACACTTTCAAAAATCTGCTGGACGTACAAAAACTTAAGACTGAGTCACTTTTTTTGTACGATAATGGATATCGAGTAAATACGACTTTGAGCATGTTATTATGATTGACCTGAAACAATTTGTTAATGAGATGGGACTCAAAAAAAAGCCATGAGGCTTATGGATACCAATCCAGTCCTATCATTGTTCAAAATGAAAGCAAGCAGGAAACTAGGAAAAAACAAGTCGCGTAAGGCGAAAATACAACATTTAGTCAAGTAGCTGTCGAACTCGCAGAATGAAACTGAACGCAATGCAACGCAGCAAGACCGTATACTCGTAGCATCGTCAGTCCACCGCTCATGGCAAAGGCAGTGAAATTGACAAGAAGAGCGGGGTAGTAGTTGCGCTGAGAAGGATAGCACGCTTTTCTGTACCTCTCTTCGTTTTAACTTTCTGAGCGTGTTTTCAATCCAAACATATCATATCTATATGTTTTTGGAATCAGGAACCGACAAGGAATAAGATGAAAGTGTTTTTAAATTGATTTCGAAAATTTAATTTTGATCATAATTTTTATATTTTTAATTTTCAGAGCTTGTTTTTAATCCAAATATAACATATTTATATGTTTTTGGAATCAGAAAATGATGGAGAATAAGATGAACGTAAATTTGGATCGTTTTATAAAAATTTTTTTTTTTACAATTTTCAGATTTTTAATGACCAAAGTCATTAATTAATTTTTAAGCCACCAAGCTGAAATGCAATACCGAAGTCCGGGCTTCGTCGGAGATTACTTGACCAAAATTTCAACCAATTTGGTTAAAAAATGAGAGCGTGACAGTGCCGCCTCAACTTTCACGAAAAGCCGGATATGACGTCATCAAAGACATTTATAAAAAAAAAATGAAAAAAACGTCTGAGGATATCATACCCAGGAACTCTCATGTCAAATTTCATAAAGATCGGTCTAGTAGTTTAGTCTGAATCGCTCTACACACACACACAGACAGACAGACAGACAGACAGACACACATACACCACGACCCTCGTCTCGATTCCCCCCTCTATGTTAAAACATTTAGTCAAAACTTGACTAAACGTAAAAACACGCTGAGAAGTTGGAGAAGCAAGATTCGAGACAGGGGGAAGAACACTGAAAAGTGTTTGATTTCAATCTCGCAAGATTTATCTCTCCCTGGTGTGTCACTTTTCTAACTTTGATAAATACGGAATCAAACTGAACACCAACTCTCTGTATCAAATATGAGTCAAATAAATAACATTTCATAATTTAGTACAGAAACCTGAATTATCATGAATTTTCTACGAAACCAAAATAAAATAAAAAATATAAAAATGCTGCTGTTCCGATCCATGACTTGAGTAAACCATTGTCAACATGGCTGCCCACAGCAAGCTGACTTCGAGGAACTCCGCTGTTCTGACGGCAGCAGGGCTAGGTCTCTACCTGGCCTACCGACACTTGTCCAGAACAGTACAGCAAAAGAAAGGGTAAGCAGATAAATATTCAGGTACTTTACTACAGATATCTACTCTCAGATTGACGAAAAAGTCGTGGGATGAAACGTGCTTGGAATGGTTCACTGTGCACCCGTTCGGTACTTTGCGTAGCACTCGTCGTCAATGGACCTTGATCCTCCAAACGTACACTGGTGACATTCTTTTGACCATGTGTCGGATTTTTTTAAAGAAAATATTATCACCGTTTTGCTTTTACGAGCAATACAGTACACAAACAAATACTTTGGAATGAGAGATTGCTTGACATTTTGCAAAGAAAAGCTCTCATTGAAGAAGCAAATTCCCCCCATCACTGTCAGTGTCACTATGGGGTGATGTAAGATTAGTACACATGTATATATTCGGTTTGCTGTGTACTCATGGTACATTCAAAAGAGTGTTTGCACACATGCACCGGTCATAACGTCTTATACTTGATGCCACATTGTTATCAAACCATTGTAGTTTACAGATCTGTGGAAGCGTAGGCCGTAGCCTACTTAATTCAATAATTGTAACACTTTGTCAAAATATTTAGTGTGAATTACCACATGAAGTTAATTGACACTTAAATAGAACTTTACAAACTTTGGTTAGCTTTTGGGGTGTGTGTGTGTGTGTGGGGGGGGGGGGGGGGTGGTGAATGTGAGAACGTGGTCATTACAAATTATCAGGCCAATTGAATTCACACAATTAACCCTTCCTTCATGATTTATTTTTCTCTTTTTTTTATTCCAGTGGCAGTGAAGAAGAGATCAAAGTTGTCATTGCACAGGTGAGCTGAGAATAATGCAAAATTGCTGAATGAAAGGTTTTATTCAGTCATATTTCACTTTCAATCAAACAAAGTTATAGATAATGCATGCATGCTTCTGGCTACTGCTGTCCCCACATGCATGCCCACCTTGTAATGGGCTAATTGACCAAAGCATAGGGTTGGTTGTCCCTATGGTGCATGCTCCTTGGTCTATCGAATGCTCCAAACGTGCATCTCTGAAATCAAAATTCATGTTTAAATAAAACATTATTTTACTTGAGTGCAGCTGCAATAGATTTTCTGAAAGTCTAAGAAACAGAGAGATGTACAAGAGGACAAGTCCAATAAAAACGAAAATAATGTAAGCTTGTGTAGTATAAATTTTACAAATTTTACAAAAAAAGAATTTGATTGAGTCTGTCTCATAATTATGAGAATTGTCCAAAACATTGTTTTAAGCAGAAGATTGTCTGGGAACAAAGCATGTTTTTTTTAATTTTAAATTTCGGAAGGTTTAATTGTATATAAGTCATAGATTTGTAAATTGTATTATTATAGATCTGCATTGTGAACCTCTGACTTTGTTAAAACCTTGAGGATTTTTTAAAATTCAGATGATTATCATCAAATGCTGTCACATGAGTGTAATCTGCATGACAAAATCAGATAACTTAATGCCATCTGGATTTTATGTGAAAGTCGGGGGTGTAATTCACCCAGCATGTGTGAACGTAAGGCCTTTTAATATATATGTCAACAATCCTGTGACAGAGCAGTAGATAACTTTTATATGCTTTTTATTTAAATTTACTTTGATTCAGTGCATTATGTTTGAAGATTTAGACAAATGCGAGACTTTCGTTAATTTTGAATCTGGTACACTTTTGATTTTTATTTGGAATACCTGTTTCATTTTTTTGAAAGTTTACTCTGGATGTTTCTCAAGAGAAAATATGTTTACCTACAGATGTCTGTGTACACTAGAGTCGTAGAGAGTATGTCGATCATTCTATAGATGTGAGTGCGTGATAGAGGAAGATTAGCGTGCTTGCTCATCCTTGTCAAAACTTACTATGCACTGTCAGTCTCTCACTAAACATGCACCCAAAACAGTGATAAACTACTTTTGGGATTTTGAAGGGTTATGAATACTATCAACTTCAAATCAGTAGTGCCACTTCAGAACATTGATACTTTCTTATGTTTTCAGCATAACCAGAAGAAAGAAAGAGCTGCTGTTGACAAAGTGTTTATGAGGTAAGCAATCAATATGTATTTTGCATTCATATAGTCCCTGACTATGTCAGTATGTGTGTATGTCACAAGCAGGAATACCCAGCTCTCAATAAGAAATAACCAAATACCTACCCGTATGTAGAGCTTACATGCCGAGTCTCAGTGATTATCAAAAATAATGGTCGAAGTTAGCGGATCATGAAAAATGCGAGCTTCAGCGAGCTTTTTCATGACAGCGAACTGAGAAATGGCAGTTTGAGAAATGGCAGTTTTTATGGTGTTGACAAAAAAAATTACGCTGACACACAGACAGGCAGAATTATATATATCCCTGCAGACTTTTGGTTGTTTCTTTCACAACTTTGATCTTTTATAGTATTAGATTAGCTGATTTGTGTGTGTGTGTATGTGTGTTATTTTTGTTGGGTGGGCACATAAGGAATAATTTTAAATTTTATCTTTTGAAAATGTTATTACATGTACTTGTTTCATGCTGATTTCAGGAGGCTGGGGCGGATTTTAAAGATTCTGGTCCCAGGATGGCTTTCCATGGAAGTAAGGGCTTTGTGTTACAGTGGAACCCCCCTTATAAGACCCCACAATTCATGTTAAGGCCCCCCCAAAAATAGTCTGTTTACGGTAACATAAGCAAAACAAAAAAGGGTCGGTAGGTCGGGATTTTTTTATTTTTTTATTTTTTTTTCAAAAAAACCATTGTTATTTTTTTATTCAATTTTTTTTCTTCTTTTTTTTCTTCCCAAATGCCAAAAAAAGTCTAGGGTCGCGCGAAAAAATAGGGTCGGTCGGGATACCGTAAACAGACTTTTTTTTGTGGCCTAATTATGCCTCACTCCCTTTTTATGCCCTGTTTCGTCAGATTTCTTGTTCATAACCTCTGTAAATTTACCCCCCTTTTAAGACTCACTCTGGGTTCGAACCCCGGACGGGTCATACCTAAGACTTTAAAATTGGCAATCTAGTGGCTGCTCCGCCTGGCGTCTGGCATTATGGGGTTAGTGCTAGGACTGGTTGGTCCGGTGTCAGAATAATGTGACTGGGTGAGACATGAAGCCTATGCCGCGACTTCTGTCTTGTGTGTGGCGCACGTTATATGTCAAAGCAGCACCGCCCTGATATGGTCCTTCGTGGTCGGCTGGGCGTTAAGCAAAAAAACACACAAAAAAACTCGCTCTTTCGACCTGATTTTCTCTTTTATTTTAGGTCTTAAAAGTGGGGTTCAATTGCATTTTGTTTATCTCTCAATCTTCTTCTTACGCAAATCATACAGTGCATGAGCAGCAATCATATACTGTACAAGTGTGTGTGTTTCGGTGTAACTTTAAGGGAACGTTGAACAGGGAAGAGAGACTGCTGAATAAAGTTCCTTATTTGAACATTCACAGCAACATATCTATTCTATACATGTGAATTGCAGGCAAAATAACCTGTTCAATTGATAATTTGCAAGACTGTTGTGTTGGTTGTGTGGATTATGACTTCACCCTTTAGAGTTAACAAAAAGTTTAAATGTAGAAATCAGTAAATCATCTCCTGCCGATTGTTTTTAGGAGGTAAGTCAAAAGTGTGTTGCAAATGCTGTTATGATCTTCAGTATTTCTGGTTCGGAATTTTTGTTTTCTTGGGCAGTTCATCTTGTAGAGTGCTTTAGGTAAATGGCTGTCAATAATTTATGAGGCAGTTTTGTTGCTCAGTCTACTCTAATTCATCATCTTTTTTCTTGTGTTGACAGGCATGGTATCTGGCTCTGGTTGCTTTCTCGCTCATTGCTCGCACATATGCCGATGTCTGGATGATCACAAATGGCACTGCTATTGAAAGGTAAGGGGTGACGGGCGCTGTGGCGGGGTGGTAACACATCAGCCTCTTAATCGGAAGGTCAAGGGTTCGAATCCTGGCCGCGGCCGCCTGGTGGGTTAAGTGTGGAGATTTTTCCGATCTCCAAGGTCAACTTATGTGCAGACATGCTAGTGGCTTATCCCCCTTCGTGTGTACACGCAAGCACAAGACCAAGTGCGCACGGAAAAGATCCTGTAATCCATGTCAGAGTTCGGTGGGTTATAGAAACACGAAAATACCCAGCGTGCTTCCTCCGAAAGCGGCGTATGGCTGCCTTAATGGCGGGGTAAAAACGGTCATACTCGTAAAATTCCACTCTTGCAAAAACACGAGTGTACGTATGAGTTTCAGCCCACGAACGCAGAAGCAGAAGAAGAAAGGTAAGGGGTTAAGATGGAAAGCCCCCCCTTCCCCTCACACCAGAAGGATAGTGTTCCAGTGTATTGCTTGTATTTCAAAATATCTTGCACAATAATTCTACCTGTTGTGTCTCGCTGCAAACACTGTTTGTTATTCATGTTCTTTCAATTTCAGTGCGATCATTGGACGAGATGTCGCTCTCTTCAAGACTTATCTGTTCCAGTTTATCTACGCCATGCCAGTTGTGAGTAAAATTTATTCTGTTTCAATTTGTTGAAAAACAGAATTCTGTACTCGCATGTTTCAGTTCTGTTGTCTTTGTGAGTATTGTGGTTTTTGTTTTTCAATTTCATTTATGATTTCTTGTAAATGCCTCAGTTTCTGAAGTGATTGTAGGAATCAGTTGCAAATAATTCTAGGTTTCATGTAACGCTGATTGCCCTTAATACTAAGTTCGAGCAAGAAATTGAAATTTTGCTTCTGTGAAGTCTTCATTTTCAGAACAAGTAACAGATAACATCTGCAAGGTTGATGGCGAGTAAAGTTGTGAATGTTTTGCAAGAAGTATGTGATTGTTAATACTCTGGAATAATTGATTTTGTTCTCTTTCTTTCAGATTTCTGTCGTCAACAACATGCTTAAGGTAAGAAATCAGCTAAAATTATGTCACTACGTTCATTTTTGTTGACTCACCTGAACAGTCAGCAGTCTTAGTAATGAACAATTTCAGGCCATCCGTACACGAACAAATTAACATTGAGGTTTTCTCAGATGTAATTGAAACGAGACCTTAGCTACTATACACACTTATGTGTTTTGATGACTTCCAGACATTACACTAGTCTGGTTGATCCTTTTCAAATGTTTATGCTGCAAGTGGTTGAGTTCAGGTCGATACATGGGAAGTTATTATTTTGTTGAACATTTATGGAGATAGCGCATCAGATAAATTCTGATTCATATTATGCATGACAAAGGCGAGTCGAACAAATATTTGCTCTTCTTGTAAGTTATAATAAATTGTTTAAGGTAACAGAGAGACAATGTATTATTTTCATGTACATGTGAGATCTCTTTCTCTCAGAGTTGACAAAATTGAGGGAATGTCTTCTGATACCATATAACTGCGATTGCTCATTGATGCCATTGTGGTTCCTTTGCTGTCAAGTGTCATGCTAGATTTATATATATACAGTGGCACCTCTCCTTTATGACCTGAACAATCGGAGAATCAGGTCTTAGAAAGGAGGGCGTCTTAATTTTACAGAGATTATAACCAGAAGATTTGGAGAGAAAAAACAAGTCTGAAACTTTTGAAATTGTGTTGGGGGGTGTGGGGGACGGGATGGGGTATCTTTAAAAGGGGGTTCACTGTAGCCCCAGAAACCATTGATGAAGCATGGATGCTTTGTGTGCTGTTTTGTCGTTTTTTCTACTCAAAGCTTGTTCATGATACGATGTATAAAATGGCATTTGCAGTATGGCCTGAACGAACTGAAGTTGCGGTTTCGCACACAGCTCACACGCCACTTGTACGACAGATATCTCAGGTATGTTCTTGTGAGATACGGATAGGGAGGGATGTAATTTGGAATATATGTTTGTCTTGACTGTCCTGACACTGGTAAAATAACATCAACACTTTTATGATCTTGATGGATTAATAGAATAACTGATAGCCATTAAATTTGTCTTAACGATGTCCTGACAGTATTTTATGAGAGATATGGTTTTCAGTTTTAATAATTTGCTTGAAATTTGACCTTTCAAAATGTGATCTTGCAGAGGTTTCACATTCTACAAGATGAGTAACCTTGACAACCGCATCGCAAACGCAGATCAGCTGTTGACACAAGATGTGGAGAAATTCTGTGACTCTGTGGCCGAACTCTATTCCAATCTCAGCAAGGTGACTTTTTCTTTATAACACTCGCTCTCTCTGCAGACTCTCCTCAGTGTCTGAACACAGCCATGTGAACTCATGCACGCAATACAGATCCCAAGTTTGCTGTGTAAGTCTCGGGGCTTGAAAACATGAATAAACGCATACTTGAAAAATGAAAAAAACGTGTAGCGCTGTGCTGTATTTCAGCTCGCTTTCTTCAGTTAGAATGCAGAGCAATGAGTTTAACCTTACAGTCATAGGACTATTGTATACTTTATCCTTGTCCTCACTATCCATGATTTTAACAGTGAAATTTTGAAAATGAGCTGAGTACATATGTGACCCGTTCTCACAAAAGGGGGCCTAAGTCGGAATTTGGATATTTGGAGTTATGCATATCACTGGAAACTGCATTTAATAAGCTTTAATTTGATACCAAAAAGAAGTTTGTGTGAAAAAAATTGCGGAAGTTAAGTAAGTTACAACCGGACCATGTTCAAGGACGCCATTTTGAGAAAATCGCGATTTTTTCCTTCCCTAATTATAGTGTTGTGAGCGAATTTGTGTCTTTGAAGACATAATTAACACATTTAAATAATAAAACTCAACAAAATATTTCGGAATATGAAAGATTAGGGTATAAAGAGGTCAGAAATGCAAAAAAATGAAAATCACCCAAGTAGGCCCTCACTGCCTTTCCCAGCCGATAGCTCGGAACGGCTCGCTGCGACTTAGGCCCCCGTTTGTGAGAACGGGTCACATATGTGTTCACTTATCTTTGGCAGTGCTTACCATGAAATGCCAGTCTTTTTTCATGTGTTTGTACGTGTGTGTGTGTGTGTGTGTTAGTGTGTACTTTTGATGAAAATGCTCGTTGACATTGCATCTCACTCTGTCTCAGTCTGATTCTAGTTAAAAGCTTTATAGGTATCAGGAAGAAATGATACATTTCTGGAATAGACAGTGCAGTTGAACTCAGCAGAGGGAATTATGTCAAAGTTACCACTACCACTTAAAATCAAAATGTTCTAAGCTATTTCATTTGCAAGAGTGGTTTAGTATGGTTTGTGAAAGATGCTTGCTATGTGGCGATGTTTTTACTGCAAAATCAAGATAAATTTGTCAGAATTGTTGTCAATAAAGCATTGTGTTTGTGAACTTGAATGTGTGTGCAGCCCATTCTTGATGTGATATTATACTCGGTCAAGCTGACCGGTGCCATTGGAGCTCAGGTGAGTAAAGGCAATACGTTTGTTTGAGAAAAAAAAATTGGCGAAAAGAAAGATGGAGCGTAAAGTGATGTTTAAAAGACTACACAGAGAGTGAAAAAAGAAGGGTATAAAAGCAGGATTGCCATTAAATTAGAAAGCTTCAAGTTTAGCATTACATTATTGAAATTCAAAAGAAGCAAAATTTCATCTGGATTAAACTTAATAAAGAAGTGCTACGGATAAATGTAGCATTGGGGGCAGTCTTAATTAATTAAATTACTGGCCGTAAAGTTAGTGCCAGGATGAGAGCTTTCTCAGTGAGATTAGCTCATGCTCACACAAATAGTTTTATTCTGTTCACAAATAGCTGTTCTTTAGGAATACTTCGAAAAATCTTCAAGTGACCTCAAGTGATTTGAGAAGACAAAGGTGATATCACACGTGACACGTTCATGTTACATGTTCATGTAGTTATTTATATTTTATTCATGTATAAATTGTCTTTTATTTGCGTGCAGGGACCTGCTTACATGCTGTTGTACCTGGCTTTTTCTGGTGCTGTTCTGACCAGGTAAGGCTTCAGTATAGATCATTCTTCAGGCAGTGTCATTTCATTTGACAATAACAATAACAACCCTTTATTGTCCATTAAAATGAATACATTTAGAATGGAAACTTGTCTTCATCATGTCTATTCTGACTGTAAACGATTATAAAATACAAAAAGAGACAGTTTGACAGGAATTCTCCAGCTTTCATGATATACATATCAAGAGAAAGTCTTTAGGTACTGAATATGACAAAAAGGATTGTCTGTTGCAAGGTTACGTCGCCCCATTGGACGTTTGACAGTGGCTGAGCAGAAGTTGGAGGGAGAGTACCGCTACGTGAATTCCAGACTCATCACAAACAGGTCGGCATCTTTTTATTCATAAGAAAAACAATGAAAATCAATACCTTTTTTGTGTATATTTGCTGTCATCTCTAATTTGATCTAACAAGCTTCTTTTATTATGTATCTGTTTGCCTGAAAATTGAATATAATGTCTGTCGTAGGATGTTTATGGCAATTAGCTGCACTCCAAACATACATGCATCTTCCTTATTTGAGAAAAGAAAGTCAATAACACGAAAGAACTATCAGGCTAATTGTTTGTGTCATTTAGAAGAAAAGGGAAAAAAGAAGGCATTGGTAAAGCCATGTTGTTGAATTTTTGATTCCTTAAAGAGTCTTAAACTTTATTTTGTTCCTCTAAGTTATGGGAACACAGAAGAATAAAGAATAATTGGCTCACAGAAATGCAAGTCCTTTAGCTCTATGTTTGCAATTAGTGTACAATTGTAATTCATGGCAGGTATTCTTCCAGTATATGCCGGAAATCTGGATTCAATTATGGCCTCTTTTTTTTTCTCTCTTTTTTTGTTTTTGTTTGTTGTTGGTTCGGTTGAAGTTCAGGATTCATGACAGTTTTCAGTCCCACCCATGGTAATTGTTTCTGGTTTCAGTGAAGAGATTGCTTTCTACCAGGGACAGAGAAGAGAACAACACATCATCATTGCCACATTTAACAAACTGGTGAGTGTGCCTTGACAAACACAAACAGACAAACCAACACACACACACACACACACACACACACACACACACACACACACACACACACACACACACACACACACACACACACTCACTCACACCAATATTCCTTTTTATGTTCTTCTCTGTGTCTGTCTCTGTGCACAGACACATGTGAATCGAGGCACACATGTAAGCAAGCATGCACATGGTTACGCACAAAAACACCCACAGACAGACACACACACACACACACACACACTCACACACGCATGCCCGCATGTTATTGAACAGACAGGTTTGCTCAGTAATTCTTCACTTTTTCTTATCTGAGTACTTTTCTTTTTCTGACACTTTTTTACATTTAGTCAAGTTTTGACTAAATGTTTTAACATAGAGGGGGAATCGAGACGAGGGTCGTGGTGTATGTGTGTGTGTGTCTGTGCGTGTGTGTGTGTAGAGCGATTCAGACTAAAGTACTGGACCGATCTTTATGAAATTTTACATGAGAGTTCCTGGGTATAAAATCCCCAGACGTTTTTTTCATTATTTCGATAAATGTCTTTTATGACGTCATATCCGGCTTTTTGTAAAAGTTGAGGCGGCACTGTCACACCTTCATTTTTCAATCAAATTGATTGAAATTTTGGCCAAGCAATCTTTGACGAAGGCCGGACTTTGGTATTGCATTTCAGCATGGAGGCTTAAAAATTAATTAATGACTTTGGTCATTAAAAATCTGAAAATTGTAATTAAAATTATTTTTTTTATAAAACGATCCAAAATTACTTTTATTTTATTCTTCATCATGTTCTGATTCCAAAAACATATAAATATGTTATATTCGGATTAAAAACAAGCTCTGAAAATTAAAAATATAAAAATTATGATTAAAATCAAATTTCCGAAATCGTTTTAAAAACAATTTCATCTTATTCCTTGTCGGTTCCTGATTCCAAAAACATATAGATATGATATGTTTGGATTAAAAACACGCTCAGAAAGTTAAAACGAAGAGAGGTACAGTAAAGCGTGCTATGCAGCACAGCGCAACCGCTACCGCGCCAAACAGGCTCGTCACTTTCACTGCCTTTTGCACTAGCGGCGGACTACGGTCATTGTGAAAAAATGCAGTGCGTTCAGTTTCATTCTGTGAGTTCCACAGCTTGACTAAATGTAGTAATTTCGCCTTACGTGACTTGTTTCAATCTTGTAGGTGAAACATTTGCGCAACTTCATCTTCTTCCGTCTGCAAATGGGATTCCTGGACAACATCATTGCTAAGTGTAAGTCACCTTTTTGAGCTAAAGAACAAGGTTAGATCGACGTCTTGAACGGTTTTGATGATGTTTTGTTTACATACACATTGTCAGCTATAATTGTAATGAGCCTGAGTAAACAGTAATTAAACTGCCCTGCCTAGTTTCACCTACAGGTATACCACTGTCTAGCTTTATCAGCCCTGGACTGGATAACAACTGCACTATTATTCATGGCACTCCCATGAAATGTAAACTAGGTCAACCATATCTGAGCTCATGCTACACACAGATCCACCAAAGTGGAAAGCTCATGTCTGTGTGATCAAAGTATGATCCATGGTGTGTGTAGAGTAGAACAGAACATTGCAAAATTGGCATTTAATATGTACGTGAGGACTCTTCTGTTATTTTGTGTGCGCAGACGTGGCAACCGTGGTTGGATACCTGGTGGTCAGTCGACCGTTCCTCAACATCGCTCATCCGCGACACTTGCACTCTTCACACAGTGAACTCTTGGAGGTGAGTAAGAGATTCTGAAAACAAATTGTGAAGCCAACAGGTGTTGCAAAAGTTGTTGTAACGCTCAGGTTCATTTTGTAATGAATCTTGTAAAACTGTTGTTGTGCTTGGTAATTTTCACTTCTGTCTTATCACCAAATACTCGGTGTACCAGCAGTGTACAAGAGAATGTTTCGAACAAGTTTTGCTTATTTTAAAGAATTGTAAATTTTAAGATACTTGTACATAAGCAAGCTTTATATGTTATATCCATGAATGAACACTGGTTGTGTCTGCTCAACACATTTCAAGCAGCAGCTCAGTCAGTTTCTGTGGCCAAATACTGGCTTTGCAAACAATAGTGGTACATGTACTGCCGAAAATGGTGAAACTCAACTGCGTCTTTTTCTAATTCATTACTATGAAACTTAATAAGATTACTGCCAAAAGAAGTCAGAATATAGTCACATTATGAGTTATCTCGGAAGTAGTCTGCTGAGAGTCAACAGTAACAGTTATCTCCTCCAGAAATAAAGTGACTAATATATTTGTCATATTGAATGAAATGCTGACAAGACATCTGTTGTGTGTGTGCAGGACTACTACAAGAGCGGACGTATGTTGGTCAAGATGGCAGAAGCCATTGGCAGGATTGTTCTGGCTGGCAGAGAAATGACAAGACTGGCTGGGTAAGATTGTTTTACTCAAAGCATGTGCAGCAGTGTATTCAATGCAAAGAAGCGCCGTCTGTGTTTGTCGGCCTCGGAGCAACAGGGTTAATGTGTATATCAAAGAGTGCAGTCTGTGTGTGTCAAACAAGTGAAATGTGTCTATGAAAGCATTCAGTGCAATCTACAGTGGAACCCTCTTTTAAGACCGGCACGGTTGGCCTAGTGGTAAGGCGTCCGCCCCGTGATCGGGAGGTCGTGGGTTCGAACCCCGGCTGGGTCATACCTAAGACTTTAAAATTGGCAATCTAGTGGCTGCTCCACCTGGCGTCTGGCATTATGGGGTTAGTGCTAGGACTGGTTGGTCCGGTGTCAGAATAATGTGACTGGGTGAGACATGAAGCCTGTGCTGCGACTTCTGTCTTGTGTGTGGCGGGCGTTAAGCAAACAAACAAACAAACAAACAAACCCTCTTTTAAGACTGCCTTATTTGATAACTTCCCCCTTAAAGGACATTGCTTATTCATATTTTCTGTCTTTAACTTCTGTACATTTTCCTCCATTTCAAGACTCTCCCCTTTTTAAGACCTGATTTTCTCAGATTTTGTATGTCCTGAAATGGGGAGTAAACTGTACATCAAAGAGAGAAAAAGAGTGTGTGTCAAATTAACAATTGCTGTCTCTGTTGACAGGTTCACAGCTCGAGTGACGGACCTGATCAAAGTGCTGGATGATCTGAACAACGGCCGCTACGAGAGAACAATGGTCACTTCCAACGGGCCCAAAAGTGAGTCATTCTCACAACTTTAATGCAGTATTCTTTCCTTTGTGAGACTTTAAAAGGCAGGGAGAAGCGCCTGAAACGGATGGAGCTTTGAAATGGAGAGAAATGGACAGATTTCATGAAGTTGAAATCTTAAGAAATAAGGTCTTGAATAAAAAAAAGTCTGTAGAGGGACCGTGCTGTACCAGGCATGGGAATTGTCCGCTGAACGGCGGATTTCCGCCGAATTTTTTTTTTGTTCCGCCGAAAAAGCAAACGTGTCCGCCGAAAAAATAAAGGAGGGAGGCACACAAAAAAAGCACCGGTTACTTTTGCCTTTGCGCAAAAGCCCGCAAAAACTTTCCGTACTTTGTTCACGCACTGCTACCGCCCGCCTCAGTTACTTGAACTTTTATGTTTGAAAGTAAACCAGATTGCACAGATTGTGTTACAAGTTACATTTTCCTGTTTGTCTCAACAGATCAATTGTTTAACAAACTTAAACCATATAATATAATGTATATATATTTTTTTTCTTCAAAAAAGCAAATATTGGTACTGATTCTAAAAACAGAATTTAATGGCAAACTTGGAGCTCAGATGACACCAGATTGCACCATCTGGGTTCTTTGGAGAAATTTTTTCCGGGGGGGGGGGCCATGCCCCCGGACCCCTCTAGTAAGACTTGACGCTTCGCGTCTTCAGTTATAAATTTTCAGCCTTTTTTACAATTGTCAATTCCCATGCCTGTGTACTCATGAAGCAATCAGCGCAAACAAACTGTACAATTTCTTTATGTTTTTGTGTCTGAGATACTTTTTTGTGTAATGGTCTGACAGTGACAATGTGTTATCATGGACACAATTATATTGTAGTCATGTGGAAGAAACGTCAGAGCTAATGGTAGTAGTTACCACAAATTCAGATTCAATTATTGTTAAGTGATCAGAGTGTCATAGGAATAAGCCAGTTGGCCAGCTGTCTCCAGAAACAAAAACTTAACTTGGAGGGTTTTTTACGGTGTTTTTTATGCTACAGCTTTGAAACTTGGATTACCTTCGGACATGGTGAAAGTTTTGCATGACAAAAACAATGCTGACAGACTTACTGACTACTAAATTTGTGTTGTTGTCCAAAGTAACTATAGCAGACATGATTGCTTAAAACAAAAGCAATACCTTACAATATTGGAAACTGCACCCTTTGTTTACTGTGAATGCAGTTGTGATAAATGTATGATATTTTGGCACAGGCGGTGTGAAAGAGGGAAGTGTGAAGCTGAAGCCTGGTGCCGGAAAACTCATCTTCAAGGACTATGTCATCAAGTGAGTAGCTTTAGATACAGTGGAACCCCCCTTTTAAGACCTCCAAAAATATGAGAAAATCAGGTCTTTAAAAGGAGGGGGTCTTAAAATGGGGGTAAATTTGCAGAGGTTCTGAACAGAAAGTCTGAGAAAACAGGGTCTTAAAAGGGAGTTCCACTGTAGCTTCAGATAAACATTTTGGCGTTCAACTCAGAAGCACTGTTTTATGTTGGCTTTTGTGTGAAAGCCCTGTGTTCTAAGCCTTTCTCACTTTTGCTTTGTTCAGATGTTGTTTGGCCAGATTGTGTTCTTTATTAAGTCTTCAAATTTATCTCAGCTTTAGTTGGGACTGTTTCTTTTACTAGTTTTAGAGTCTGTTTTTGTCAAAAACCATAGGTGATTGTGAAACAGATGCACTTTTGTGTTTTTCAGAAGAGCGTGTCTCATGTGATGAGCATCGTGATCTCTATGTACTTTCTGAAATTGAAGTTTTTAGGTTAGGTAGCTGTACTATGAAGAACTGACATTTTTAAGGCACACTTCACTACACTGTGAAATCAGTTAGGTTCACCATCTCAGATCCGGCAAGGCTTTTACATGGGATAGGACCGTCCCTCCACTTTGTCACATACCAGGAGTGTGCCTTTAAAGTAAACAAATGTGAACTTGGAGATTTCGCGTTTCAGGTTCGACAAAGTACCCTTGGTGACTCCAAACGGAGATGTCCTAATCCCTGAGCTAAGCTTTGAGGTAAGGATACACCTTCTTCTTCTTCTGCGTTCGTGGGTTGAAACTCCCACGTACACTCGTGTTTTTGCACGAGTGGAATTTTGCGTGTATGACCGTTTTTACCCCGCCATTTAGGCAGCCATACACCGCTTTCGGAGGAAGCATGCTGGGTATTTTCGTGTTTCTATAACCCACCGAACTCTGACATGGATTACAGGATCTTTTCCGTGCGCACTTGGTCTTGTGCTTGCGTGTACACACGAAGGGGGATAAGCCACTAGCAGGTCTGCATATAAGTTGACCTGGGAGATCGGAAAAATCTCCACACTTAACCAGGTGGCCGCGGCCAGGATTCGAACACTCGACCTTCCGATTAAGAGGCCGACGTCTTACCACCCCGCCAAAGCGCCCGTCAAGGATACACCATTTCATTTTTGTTTTTTTGTTTTTTGAATAGCTGGCGAAAGAAAGTGGGTAGTTTTTACAATGGGCAGGGCAAACTTAATAAGACTAATTAGGTGTAAGCAATGCCAATAGTTCTTTTGTTTTTTACTGCAACAATATCTCATTTAATTTGTCCCTCCTTTCACTCACATAAGGGAAACAACTCTAGTTTTGGATTGCAGCATATTGTGTTTCCTTCTTTCATATTTGTCCACATGCAATAAAGTACTAGTCAATTGACCATTTTGACAGAAGACAGCTTGGTTGTGCTGTGAAAAATGTAATCAATCAAACGTCTCCCAGAGAGTGTGATTGATCATTTAAAATGTTGATGCATTGTGATTAACCTGCACTTGTTCCTTTTTGTATACATGCAAACACAAAGGTTTGTGGATAAAAGCATACAGGCAAAGACATGCCCTCAAGTCCAAACAAGTGCACACTGACTCGCGGAAATGGATGCAGACAGACACATGAACACAAACATGGGTAAAAAACTAAACAAACATAAAAACCAACCTATGGCAGTTTTGTGCACTCTAGTCTTCTCGTATGCTTCTGTGTTTATCATGCAGACATGTTTGTCCATCAGGTGAAGGCAGGCATGAATGTTCTGGTGTGTGGCCCCAACGGCTGTGGCAAGAGTTCACTCTTCCGTATCCTTGGAGAGGTCAGTTAAAATAACTCTTTTGTGTTGAATTTTTAAGTTTTATTTTTAGTACATCATACATGTACCTCTCAAGAGAGCAACCAAAGGTATTCTTTGCAGGTGTTCCTTTAGGGCAGGAAATATATGGGGACCTGTTAATCAAGTTTATTAGAGAAGGTGTACTACATTTGGAGAGGAAGTGTCGTCTCATTGCCGGGTTTTGCATTACAAGTACTGCATTTGAATACTGTGGTTGTTTTCTTTATTGTACTTTGTCATCTGCAAGCTGAACTTGTTCTGAGACTGCAGAAGGAAAAGGAGAAAATACACTCAGTGCAGATAGTTTAAAACTGAAACTGTGATACACTCTGTGAACTTTGGGGCATCATGAGATCAAGTGTCATTTAATAACTGTGATACACTCTGTGAACTTTGGGGCATCATGAGATCAAGTGTCATTTAATAACTGTGATACACTCTGTGAACTTTGGGGCATCATGAGATCAAGTGTCATTTAATAACTGTGTACACAATTTCAAGATGAAGAAACTGTAAATTCAGGTGTGCAGTTTGTCAAGGTTCAGAGTTTCAAGGTTCAATGTTTGGTCAAAATTTACAGTTTAGAGATGTCACACAATGATTCTGATGAATTAAAAATATCTTGTGTACAATGAATTAAAAATATTTTGTTTACAACTGATTTTTGTCTTCTCGTCTTATTCAGTTCTTGCCTAATGTCTGTGCTATGCTTTTTTCAGTTGTGGCCCCTGTTTGGAGGAACGCTGGTCAAGCCAGAGAAAGGCAAACTGTTCTACATTCCACAGGTCAGTAATCTTGGCATTAGCAGCAACAAGGATTCCGATCGCAAAACAAGTTAATGAATACTGTTTCAGGTGACAGAATGAAAAGGATTCCGATCGCAAAACAGGTTAATGTAAGTGAATACTGTTTCAGCTGACAGAATGAAAATGAAAATACTTGGACAAATGACTTTATTGCTATGGAAGACAGAATAGAAGTGTTAGAGAAACTTAGCAGTAAAGAAGGAAATTGGTACCAAATTTAGTAAATTGATATCCGCAGGATTTTGTTTGTGATTTGTTTTAGTGCACTTGCTTACTGCAGAAAAGATCAAATGCTTCTCACACCAAGGTAACACTTTTGCTGGAAATTTGATGCCAGGTTTAGATTTAACTACCCCCCGCGGGTTAGGGGGAGTCCCATATTGGTTGGGACGAGAAAGAATTTACCCGATGCTACCCAGCATGTCGTAAGAGGCGACTAATGGTTCTGTTTCTCCTTTTACCCTTGTTAAGTGTTTCTTGTATAGAATATAGTCAATGTTTGTAAAGATTTTAGTCAAGCAGTATGTAAGAAATGTTAAGTCCTTTGTACTGGAAACTTGCATTCTCCCAGTAAGGTAATATATTGTACTACGTTGCAAGCCCCTGGAGCAATTTTTTGATTAGTGCTTTTGTGAACAAGAAACAATTAACAAGTGGCTCTATCCCATCTCCCCCCTTTCCCCTATCCCATCTCCCCCCTTTCCCCGTCGCGATATAACCTTGAATGGTTGAAAACGACGTTAAACACCAAATAAAGAAAGAAAAGAAAGAAAGTTTAGATTTAGCTCTGTTGGTTTTGTAGCTTTATTAGATTTAACCCCTGAAGGGTTGATTTTGTGTGCTGTTTTCAGTGGCATGTGGTTTGAGTGCATCTAAGTGTACCTTAAAGGAGCCCGTGATATGTTCTCCTTCAGACAGTTTAATTTGTGTCTTGTGTTTGACAGAGACCCTACATGACAGTGGGGACGCTCCGAGACCAAATAACATATCCAGACTCGCACGATGAACAGCAGAGGAAGGGAATAAAGGATGAGGAACTCGCTGACATCCTTAACAAGGTCAGTCAATAGTTAAAGAGAGGAATGATGTGTGTTGAGAGAGAGAGAGAGAGAGAGAGAGAGAGAGAGAGAGAGAGAGAGAGAGAGAGAATAACAAGTCGCGTAAGGCGAAAATACAATATTTAGTCAAGTAGCTGTCGAACTCACAGAATGAAACTGAACGCAATGCCATTTTACTCGTAGCATCGTCAGGCCACCGCTCATGGCAAAGGCAGTGAAATTGACAAGAAGAGCGGGGTAGTAGTTGCGCTAAGAAGGATAGCACGCTTTTCTGTACCTCTCTTTGTTTTAACTTTCTGAGCGTGTTTTTCATCCAAACATATCATATCTATATGTTTTTGGAATCAGGAACCGACAAGGAATAAGATGAAAGTGTTTTTGAATTGATTTGGACAATTTAATTTTGATAATAATTTGTATATATTTAATTTTCAGAGCTTGTTTTTAATCCGAATATAACATATTTATATGTTTTTGGAATCAGCAAATGATGGAGAATAAGATAAACGTAAATTGGGATCGTTTTATAAATTTTTATTTTTTTTTACAATTTTCCGATTTTTAATGACCAAAGTCATTAATTAATTTTTAAGCCACCAAGCTGAAATGCAATACCGAACCCCGGGCTTCGTCGAAGATTACTTGACCAAAATTTGAACCAATTTGGTTGAAAAATGAGGGCGTGACAGTGCCGCCTCAACTTTCACGAAAAGCCGGATATGACGTCATCAAAGACATTTATCAAAAAAATGAAAAAAACGTTCGGGGATTTCATACCCAGGAACTCTCATGTCAAATTTCATAAAGATCGGTCCAGTAGTTTAGTCTGAATCGCTCTACACACACACACACACACACACACGCACACACATACACCACGACCCTCGTTTCGATTCCCCCTCGATGTTAAAATATTTAGTCAAAACTTGACTAAATATAAAAATGAAGCGTAATGGGTGGGGGTTGGAGAGGGAGACTAACTGCTTCAGAACGTTTTTAGATTATACATTGGTCTGTTGTATTGCTATATTCTAACCTAGTGTCTAGTGTAGGAGTGTGTTTGTGTCTGTGTCAGCATGCTTATACTTGTTTGTGGGTGTGTGCATGATTCACACGTGCACAAGTGTGTGGGTGGGAATATATGAATGTAAGTGTGTGTATAAGCGTGTCTGTTCAAGCTTGTGCAATTTTAGGTGTGTTTTCACACAGTGTATATACTTACGCAATATAAGGGATGCGTCTCATCACAAAGGTGAAAGTAGATGTCCTTTGTATCTTCAGATTCATGCAGTTGCAATCAGTCTTCATCACGTTTCTCTGTTCACAGGTCCAGCTTGACTACATTCTTCAGAGAGAGGGTGGCTGGGAATCTGTTCAGGTCAGTTTTGTCTTCCCATTGACCCCTCTGATCTCTTTATTATATATCCATTATCTAAATATGAATTATATATCTGTCAGTCAAAGCACACTCTTGACCTAGCTGCAGCCAATCATTTACCACATGTCAGAAATATTCACAGTTGAAATGTTGTCGAACAAATTCTCACGCATTGTTTCCTGCTGAAAATGCATTTTTCCCTGCTTTGCTTTTTTAACGTTCCAGAGAGAGTGACAGATTCAGAATGACATTAAACAGAGAGGAAATGACGTATAGGCACATTCAACACAGGGTCAAAATAAGTGACACAGTTTTACTTGATTTTTCATGACTTTGGCTCCTCGGAAATTGGCGTATGGCTGCGTAACTGGCAGGGTAAAAACGGTCATACACGTACAAACCCACTTGTTCAAAAACATGTGGGAGTTTCAGCCCATGAACGAAGAAGAGATTATTTGACAATGTAATATGTTTAATGAGCCAAAATGACACTGAGAGAGTTGTTGGTGCCTAATTGGAGCAGTATTTTCTGATTTCTGATTTTCTGATTTCTGATTTTCTGATTTCTGATTTTCTGATTTCTGATTTTCTGATTTCTGATTTTCTGATTTCTGATTTTCTGATTTCTGATTGCAAGCATGACCGTGACATCTGTACATAATAGTTCATCATGACGCATCCCAAATCTGAAATGTCATGGTGAAGCTAGAATTACCAAGACTTCGGCAACTCTGTCAGGGTTATCATAGGCTGTGGATGAGTTGTGCCCCTTGAAGCTGAAGCAAACACGGCAATTTATAACTCGGTGGCACTGCTCAGTGTAGACAAGTGGAAGGTGACAAATCACCATAAAAAAATGAGCTCAGATGTTCTTGTTTTCAAGAGAAAAAGGCAAAATATTAAGCAGACACTGCCCTTTAAGCTGTAGCAGGGCTGTGCTTTTCTTCTCAGTACAGTACACAGTTGCCTTTTGATTGATGACTCAATAATTTTGAGCTGCACCCTCTTCATATGTTCATTGGATTTTGGGTGTTGGTGATGTTTGTTTAGGTTGGGCGGTTGTTTATGCTGTAAAATCTATGCAGAATGGTTTTCATATTTTTGTACTTGTGTGTATTTTCAGGACTGGATGGATGTGCTGAGTGGAGGGGAGAAACAGAGAATAGCTGTAAGTTTCAGTAGAGATATTTGTATGAGTAAAACGTTTGCACAAGCATGGAACCGAAATTCTGCGTGCAGGGGGGGGGGGGGGGGGGACGAAAGTAGTTGTGTGTGTGAGTGGAAGGGGCGATGATGGAGGGTTGGGTGGGTGAATTTTAGGGGGGACGAGAGTTATTGTGTTGTGAAATGTGTCCTTTTGAGGGGTTTAATTCGATGTGAATAGCTTGCATCCAAACTTAATAGATTCAGCATTTGAGCCATCATGGGCTTGAATAGAGATATAGGTTTGATAGATTCAAAGGGCACTGAGATTTGTTGTGAATTTCTTTGTTTCCATGTATTTTAGATGGCACGACTGTTCTACCACAAGCCCCAGTTTGCCATCCTTGATGAGTGCACCAGTGCTGTCAGTGTGGACGTTGAGGGCTTCATGTACCAGTACAGTCGTGAGGTTAGTGTGTGTGTCCGTTTAGTGTGTGTGTTTGTGTGCGCTTTGTGAGTGGGAGTGTGTGTGTGTGTGTGTGTTTGTGTGTGTGGCACATACGTGTGTCTTTGTCTCTATGTGTGTGTGCGTATGTGTGTGTGTGTGTTTGTGTGCGCTTTGTGAATGGGAGTGTGTGTGTGTGTGTGGCGCATACGTGTGTCTTTGTCTCTATGTGTGTGTGTGTATGTGTGTGTTTGTGTGCGTGCATGCCTGAAAATGTTTTAATGAAATGTTTTATGTAAGTTTCTTAACAGGTATTCATGTAAATGTCAGCATGGAAGTACATTTGTAAGTGTCATGCTTCACATCATGGTTTTGTAAGGTTGAACATTTTAGGATGTGAATTCATAACTTTCATATCTTTTTCAGTCTCAGTTTATATCAAGTATTCTACAGTGTAACTGTAAGATCTTAAGCATTACGTTTGTCACAGTTAGAATGAAGTTTTTAACAGTGTGTTGATGCTGTTTTTCACACCAGGTGGGAATTACACTCTTCACAGTGTCACACAGAAAGTCGCTGTGGACTCACCATGAGGTAAGTTATGTGCAAGCTTGTTTATGAATGTTTGTGGTGGCTTACATGCTTCGTACCATCAGTTTAGCTAAATCCTATTTCGACTGATTTGTAGAAATAATTCTAATTCATGGGGTAGTGCATTCATATTGCTCCTGATTTTGAGAGAGAGAGAGAGAGAGAGAGAGAGAGAGAGAGAGAGAGAGAGAGAGAGAGAGAGAGAGAGAGAGAGAGAGAGAGAGAGAGAGAGAGAGAGAGAGAGAGAGAGAGTGTATATGCATGCATGCATATATGCATGCATGCATGCATTTGAATAAATAACAATACACCATGAACAAACACACAAGAGTATGCTAATTTATACAACAGGCACTGAGATAGCAGGGTGTATTTCAATAGAATTTCCTTATAAACCCTTACAATTTTTTTTTAACTCATCCTTTCTTCTTTTTCCAGTACTACCTGAAGATGGACGGTCGAGGCACCTACGAGTTCAAACCGATTACGTCAGATACTTCTGAGTTTGGGTCTTGATCATCAGTGGTTTTGTTAGGAGCTGTGTGTGTGTGTGGGGGTGCATCTACTGTGTGTCACACTTTGGCAGAACTGTGATTTTCATGCTCTGTACAGTGCACAGAAAAATTACAGTACTTTTTGTATAGCGCGTTGGCAGTTTTGTTGTTGTTGATTATTTAATCGCAATTGTGGGGTTTTGTGAAGTGTTTTTTTTAGAGATGCACTCACAAATATTGAGGAAGATGATATAGAAAACAAAAAATAAAGCAAGCAGACAGACAAACAAACAAACAAACAAACGATCAACAGAGAAAGAGGCCAATCACATTCTGAAGCTCTTTCCTCCAAACCCAAGAGGAGAACAAATACACCAACCACCGAACAAACAAAAGCAAGCAGACATACAGACAAACACATGCAAACAACCAAACGAGTGGAAGAAGCCTATTACATTGTACACCCTATTGTCCAACCCTCCACACCGCTAAGCATATGCACAATCAGTCAATTTGTTTTTGCTAGGATTCACCAATGCACACACACACACAAACATGTCTTCATGTGCCATCAAATCTGTTCCAAGACAACAGAGACACTCTAAAAATATGTTAAACCTTTGTAACAATTGGTTT
This sequence comes from Littorina saxatilis, assembly GCF_037325665.1. NCBI lineage: Eukaryota > Metazoa > Mollusca > Gastropoda > Littorinimorpha > Littorinidae > Littorina > Littorina saxatilis. Next base: position 33,687,577 of record NC_090249.1, read on the forward strand.
TATGTTGGTGAACCCTTCTACTGATGTTGCTTTATGTGAAGTTATTTGTGTTGATTCAAATCAAACGTAATAATCAATGTTATCTTTGGATATATTATGGTTACTTTTTATGTCAGAAGTTATGCACATTGATTGGTTAAGTTGTGAGGAACAAGTGTTATGTTCCAGATTGATGTGTGTACAGAACGATTTTGCATAATCTGAAGTACAGTTACTTTTTTTCATAAACTTATTTATACCGGAGGAAAAAGATATGTGGAAGTGTTCATTTGTTTTTATGCTCTGTGGGTGTGTATAAGTGTCTTGAGAGAGAGAGAGAGAGTGAGCGATTGAGTGTTTGTGTACGCTAACGAGAGAGAAGGAACAAGAGAGAAGCAAACATTGTATGTTGGTTTTACTAACAATTTATCGTGAACACTCTGTGTCTCCACTTTGTTGTCACAGTTAATTGATGTTACTTAATATCTTGTAATAGTGTTGATGTGCTGATTCGAAATTCCACTTCTTGCGAGTAGCATGTTGTACACCAAGATTACGTTTTCCCCTTTGCTCATCCAACATTGATCTATATATGTCTTCTTTTTTTTTTTTTAGATCCACAGGTCAAAATGGTTGTGCCTTACATTTATATTAATGTTTGCTTAACTCTTCAAAGTAAAAATTTGTTTTCAGAATTAGCTGTGCACGTACAACTATGTTTACTAAAACAAGCAAACAGCTAGTATCAAAAGTACCTGTGATGGAAGGACATCCTTTGGATCTGCCACAAGTGTCCCTACATTGCAGGTAGCCTGTCATAACAGGTATATTTTGGTAAAGATAACAGAGAGCCAACAGGTGTTCTTTCAAGGGGAGGAGGGGGGGGGGGGGGGGGGGCTTTGCATCGCAGATATTACTTTAATTTCAAATTAAAAGTCATTATAAAGTAATTGTAGATATTTCACTTTCACTTACATTTTTAAAGCAACCATTGGATTTAAAATCATAGGTCATGATTTTATTTGCGTTTTGACCAAGAAAGCTCTGTTGATATTGGTTGGCTAAGATTGTTGCACAAATAAAACCCAGAAAAGTAAGTTGATAGAATGTTTCATTCTAGACTAAATGAAAGATTGACAGTTTTTGTAAAAGATTGTTGAATTGTTTCTGTGTTAACTGTGCTAAAAGAAAAGGTGGGGAGTTTTGAAGAAATTATATATGGTTGTGCTTGATTGAACATGAATCAAACTGTTTTATAGCACACATGTACACAATTAATGAAGCTATGACAGAGCTACTCTAACCGACATTGTGGGCGTTGCTGGTTATTTGGTTTAACTACATGTATCTGTTTTAAATGTGGGTATAACAAGGTTCTAGTGAATGTTTTTGTTTTGCCAATACCATTGGCTTTTATGCTATATGGCAGATTAAATTCTTGTTCTTGTTCTTCCTAAATTTATATATTTTTTAATATTTGTAACTATCTGATGATTTGCACTGGTCAATGCCAGTTGAAATGCGGAAGTGCTAGAGAGTATGTAGTTACTTCCCTTGGGTCAGTTTTGGAACAGATTTTGTGTGATAGGCTCCACATTTAACGTTGTTCCTTGCATGACACAGATCTCTCCCCTTATGCTGTCTTTTCTTTGCTCCTGAAAAAAAGGCATACAATTCAGACCCCTCGAAACCAGAAGACTTCTAATATCTCAACATGATCATTTCACTTGGACATGTTTGACTAACCGGTGTTTTTTGGTTAAAAAGGTCACTTCTTCAGGTGGCCAATATTCTGCCAATGGGGAAAGTATAGATCAATGTTGTGTTTATTTATTGTAAGATAATGAATATGTTGTGTACATTTGCTTCAGATGTATATATGTTTAATTAATATCATAAATTTGTAAATGCTGGCATAATAAACTTGTAGTCCTGTAATCTATGCAGTGTGTGATTAACTGGAATTACAGAAATTAATGATGAATCAGAATAGATCTCGTTTTGACTTTGATAAAAATAAAACAGAAAATCAGGTTATTTTCTGCTTTTCTTAGTGTGTGTGCGTGCGTGCACCTGTCTGTGTGTGTGTGTGTGTGAAATGACAGGTGTTTGCGTCTGGGCTATCTGAATAATATTTTCACAACCAGAACTTGCTTAGTACCAAAATATTTCCATCAAAATGTTCCTGTAAAGGGATATGGACAAGTATTAACTCATTTACTGCATTTCTGAGATACATTGCACCATGATTACTTCACTCAAGGACTGGGTGGCCGAGTGGTAACGCACTTGCGAGAGGTTGCGAGTTCGACCCTGGGTCAGGGCGTTAGCAATTTTCTCCCCCCTTTCCTAACCTAGGTGGTGGGTTCAAGTGCTAGTCTTTCGGATGAGACGAAAAACCGAGGTCCCTTCGTGTACACTACATTGGGGTGTGCACGTTAAAGATCCCACGATTGACAAAAGGGTCTTTCCTGGCAAAATTGTATAGGCATAGATAAAAATGTCCACCAAAATACCCGTGTGACTTGGAATAATAGGCCGTGAAAAGTAGGATATGCGCCGAAATGGCTGCGATCTGCTGGCCGATGTGAATGCGTGATGTATTGTGTAAAAAAATTCCATCTCACACGGCATAAATAAATCCCTGCGCCTTGAATATGTGCGCGATATAAATTGCATAAAATAAAAAAAATAAAAAAATAAAAAATAAATCCCTGCGCTTAGAACTGTACCCACGGAATACGCGCGATATAAGCCTCATATTGATTGATTGATTGACTCAAGCAACACAATTTAATTTCTGTCAATTTGACATATCAAATCAATTCATGTCAAAATAAAGGTGCAATGTCACTGTTCACTACACTTTTATGTTGTAATAGTTTGTTTCTATCCAGAGGTGCTGCAGATGCACAGGAATGCCATCCCAAATAGGTAACCTTTTGAAAAGATTTCTCTTACAAAATTATGGAGTTGCAATCATTCAAACCACACTATTTTTCTGCTGAAACTTATTGCAATAATTCTTTTATATTGAAAACACCGTGGGACCCATTTAAAATAGTCGTCTACTAATGTAAACAGTCCCAGACCTAACACAAGAAAATGAGTACAATGGCATAGCGCTGTCTTCATGAAGAAAAGGGTTGCTCTCTCTCTCTCTCTCTCTCTCTCTCTCTCCAACCTTTCTCCCTCTCTCTCCCCCTCTCATTCCACTCTTTCTCCCTCCCCTTTTCTCTCCTTCCGACTCACTCTCCCCTCTCCCTTCCGGCCCCTCTCTCTCTTCCCTCTCTCTCCCCCTATCCCTCCCTCCCTCTTACTTCCACATTGTTGTCCATCGTTCCCCATTTGTAAAGAAACCAGTAATTTTCTCTTCTAACCCTCGGAAAGCGTCGTGCTAGAATGCTTAATTATCTTCGAAGACATCAGATATGTAGTAATTAATTCGTAGTCGTAGTCCATATCCTGTTTCATGAGAGCAGACTCCGACTGATAACCCCAGATTGGGCAGTACAATTTTCTTTAGCCTTGCTATGCTAGAAAAGAAATATAACTCGACATTGTGTGTATGCTGTGTACTTGACAATATGTTTTAATTGAAAGGGGGAATTAAAGGAATTAAAAAAAAAAGACAACAACAAAACTGCATAAGTGACAAAAATCTTTAGATTTGACTGGCTGAAGGATTTTGGAATTCCGATTAGTCTTTGGCATCAGAACCGTGGCAATGGATGTTCTGCTTTATCTAACGATTTTGGTGAATGTTCTTCATTTGGGGCACTGCGGGAATGTGACCACTTTTGCAGGTAAAACAGATCAAATTTGTGTTTACAACGATGATTTTTGTTTAAAACAATTTTTTTTCCCAACCATCAGACATAACAATAAAGTTGAATTGTAATGTGGTGTCGTGTATTGCATTGCATTGCATTGTGTTGTATTGTTTTGTTAGTATTGTTTTGTATTGTGTTGCAGAAGGCCATCCGCGATACTCAATATAATATTGTGTCTTGTTCAGTTTGTGGGAGCACTTTGGTAAGTTTTACATGCTGTGCTTCCTGATGCAGGCATACTTTCATAGCTTTATAAACTGCACAGAAAAATGTCGCAAAAACGTGCTTGCCCTGTCAGTTGAACATTATGTTTTTAACAATGCCGGCACAAAAGCTTACCACTAGCATGCAAGCCAGCAATTAAACAAATCGACAGTGCAACTAGTGTCCACAACCAACCAACGAATAACCGACTAGTGAACCAATAAACAAAAATACTGCTGTATTCTCCCTTCGATCTTGGCACGACCACTAAAACCATGCAATGGTTTTTGTGTTTTCCCCAGCCCTGGATCCTGAGAAGAGTGACATAAGGCTTGAGGTCGTGACAGCATCATCAGACCTCGTTGTGGAAGAAGCTGAGGACTCCACTAAAATACAGCTCCGTGCTTCATTCTTTGCAGGTAGGCCTATGCACGTGCCACATGTGAACAGAGAGAGAGAGAGAGAGAGAGAGAGCGCGCAGCAGACAGGCAGGCACGTACGCATGTACTCACGCCGACACGCACATACGGCGCACGCACGCACACACACACTGAAAGACACGCACACACACTGAAACAAACACACACACACACACTGATACACACACACACTGAAAGACACACACGCGCGCACATGAGAAAAAATAAACGGAGAAAATGTTCACATCGTCATTTCACCCCTTTTGCTTCCCTCAGAGGAGAAGGAGAGAGGCGTGTCGCTCTATGACTGCAAGGCTGTATCCGAGGACACGGAAAAACAGATTCCGCTGACTGACTCAGACGGGTAGGTGCCTATACAATTTGCTTTTCACCACTTCCTCACTTTGCTAGACTAACTTGAACTGTGACATGCAAGCTCAATGGCGAAACGAATCAATTGCTGATAACCTTTCATTAAATGAGAGTACAATTAATTGGTGATTTAGCCATATTGCGGACTATAGGTGCGATAACTAACTTTGATGTGTATCTTCGAAAGAAAATGGTATCATTTAAAGCGCACGCTGCCGCTTAGCACACACATCAGCGTTACTTGTTCGTCCCGATCGCAGGAGTAAAGCCGATCGGAAGCGTGAAACATGCTACGTATGTTGTGAAAACGGTTTGTCCGAGGTAAACGGCCTCTTACTATTTCTGGAAAAAGTCTGTTTATTTTACCTGCAGTGGTAGGAAGGAGAGGGGAAATAAATCATGTTGTGATAGCTTGTTTGTGTTATTTTGATTTCCCCCGCTAACCTCGCCATTCAAAACACATGCAAGATTACGTATAACCGATGGGCCTCTTTCTCCAGGTGTCCAACCAAAATGTCACCCATGGGCTGCATGGTGGAAGGAGAGAACGGCACGGTGGTCTCCCCTGTTTTCAAGCTCTCCTCATTGGCTGATGCGGGTCACGTGAATATCACGTGCTGCTGGGAAATTTGCATGGCGCCACACGATCCAAAGTGTATGGACGTAAGGCATTTACAAACATTTGCTAGTCTAGCTGTATCAAATAAAATCATGCGGTCAGATTTTAAGTCAAGATGAAATATATATATATATTTTTATTTTTATTTTTTATTACGCTGCAGATTAGATTTGATAACTTCAACGTAGATGTGCTTCTTGGAGCTCACTAGATATAATAAAGAATTCAAAACGATTTTCAAATTTATTTTTTAACAATGCTATTACCGCTTGGCTCGTGTGACAAGCACTATTCCGTTCTTTGTTTGTCGTTGTTATACTGCACAGGCTTAAAAAAAAATAAGATGGTGTCCTTCTGAGAAGCATACTGATTTATATTCAAGTGAACAGTATTGCCGGTGTAACACGAGAAAATTACTCCCACGAGATATTGACTCCGGAGTAAAAATTTCGTGCGAAAATTATTGTACTCCCTTTACGAAAAACCTACTCCCCCATAACACGAGAAAATTACTTCCAACGACAGGTGTGTTCCGAGTCAACATTTCAGTCGAAGATGTTACTCCCCTGACGAATAAATAACGAATACATTATTCCACCCTAACACGAGCAATTAACTGCCCACGCCAGGTGTACGCAACTTTTACTCCCCTGTTCCCTGTTAGTCTTGGTGGTGGAAGGGGTGGAGGGAGGGTAGCGCGACATTTGTTTGCGCGAGATCACATATTGGCATTATTCCTTCGCCCCCATCCCATTTTCGCGGACGAGATTTATACTGGAAGTAAAAAAATTGGGGAGTCAAAATTTCGCGGAGGGAGTAATTTTTTCTTACCTTGGGGAGTTCTTTTCTCGTACGAAAGGTGTACTCAGAGTAAGAATTTCGTACCAAATTTTTACTCCGGAGTAAAATTTTCGTGGAGTAAAAATGTCGTGTTACACCGGCCTTCACAGGGCATTCACAGAAAATGCATTCACAATTAAAACAAATGTAACAAACCAACCAACGGACATAAGAACAAACAAACAAACAAACGACAGAGCAAACCAACCAACAAGTAAGACAGAGCAGAAAGAAACAACAACAACAACAACAACAACAACAACAACATTAAAACAAATGTACATGCCGTAGGAAAAGAAATTCTGTATCGATTGCATTTAAAAAAAATGAAAAGAAGATTCTGAAGTACTTCGAAAGTAGATTTTGGTTTACAAGAATTATGCTTATCCTCACAAAAGATCAAGAGAGTCTGCTTGCTTGATTTCATACCTGGAGCAAATACGTTTTTACATGTTTTCTAATTCACCAAAGGAGTCTAACTTGCGAATAAACCTAGAATTTTGTTTCGCCATCTATACGCTATACCGTGTACTTAAAGCAAATAAAATATCAAATTCTGTCTCCCAAAAATGTCACACAGTATTTGAATTTCTTTGACCAGAGATGTGGCTACTTCACCAAGAAAGACAGTCTCGGCAAACCGAAGAAAATGATGATGCACAAATCTCGGCGACCACGACGCGATGGAGACGGTGACCCTCCCACCCCGAAACGTTACGTATCCACCACGATACGTGTGATGCCCAGCCACATCAGGCGTGCCCCGCATCACCCCCACCACCATAGACACCATGCAAACACCGGGCACATTGAGCCTCCCGTGTATCCCGCTTCCGGACCAGGTTAGTGTACCCAGGGATCTATATTTCTACAGGGCTGCGGTGCAATTTGGTGTTAGACAAACGTACTGACGCTCAAACAGAGAGAAAGAGAGAGAGAGAGAGAGAGAGAGAGAGAGAGAGAGAGAGAGAGAGAGAGAGAGAGAGACTTAGAGAGACTTAGAGAGAAAAAGTGTGTGTGTGTGTGTGTGTGCGCGTGCGTATGTATGTGTGTGTCTGTGTGTGTGTGTGTGTGTGTGAGAGAGAGAGAGAGAGAGAGAGAGAGACAGACAGACAGACAGACAGACAGACAGACAGACAGACAGACAGACAGACAGACAGACAAAGAAACAGAGAGACAGACAACCTGCCAAACAAACAGACATTGGTACAAATTAATGTGCTTCTCAAATCATCTTGTTGATTCTTCAAGTTTACGTTAAAGTTGACAAAACTATGACGTGGTTACAATATTCTCATTCGCACGTATTCTTGAAATAGATGTTTCTTACATCGCATTTCTCACTTATTTTGAAAAGAGGGCCAAGAATTGACGTTATCAGTGTACGGTAAACTTCGCTTTGACATGCATACGTAAGCCACAAGTGTTAATGACCGATACCAGTAGTGCTTATACTGTTCACCGACATCTGCGGACGACTCTTTTGATGTAAAAAAAAAAAAAAAAAAAAATTGTATTTAATTCTTGCCTGGCTAGCATGAAAATCGCGTCATACACATCCTCGCCTGTCTTTCTCAACTGGCAGAGGGGGTCTGAAAACGTGTAAAACAGAAGCACACCTAAGTGGGGTTGGGGCGTCGGAAGGGTGCAAAACAGGTGGGGGCCCTTTGGGGATTGGGGACGATTTGACAGTGGGGTACCGTGGGAACTAATGTCAGTATGCGGGGTCCATCCTAGGTGGACCCCCTGGTGGTCCCTTTGACGACCTAAAGTGGTCCCCGGGGGACACAATGGCGATACCAAATGATCCCCCGGGGGCCACTTCCAGGTGGGGGTCAGAACGGGGTGTTATACCTTGGACTGGGTGGCCGAGTGGTAACGCACTTGCGCTCGGAAGCGAGAGGTTGCGAGTTCGACCCTGGGTCAGGGCGTTAGCAATTTTCTTCCCCCTTTCCTTAACCTAGGTGGTGGGTTCAAGTGCTAGTCTTTCGGATGAGACGAAAAAGCGAGGTCCCTTCGTGTACACTACATTGGGGTGTGCACGTTAAAGATCCCACGATTGACAAAAGGGTCTTTCCTGGCAAAATTGTATAGGCATAGATAAAAATGTCCACCAAAATACCCGTGTGACTTGGAATAATAGGCCGTGAAAAGTAGGATATGCGCCGAAATGGCTGCGATCTGCTGGCCGATGTGAATGCGTGATGTATTGTGTAAAAAAATTCCATCTCACACGGCATAAATAAATCCCTGCGCCTTGAATATGTGCGCGATATAAATTGCATAAAAAAAATCCCTGCGCTTAGAACTGTACCCACGGAATACGCGCGATACAAGCCTCATATTGATTGATTGATACCTTATTCCTACCATACAACAGATCCTATTGTTGTGGATCCGCTTTCAAAAGTACAAGTGGCAAGCCCTTTACAGGACACACATTAAGTAATATTTTGTGGTATAAAAGTCTTCTTTTCATTTCGCAATATTTTAGTTTCTATTGTGTTGACCAACCTACTCTAAACAGGATTATCAAATCATCCTGTCAGTGTGCAAAATATTTTTTTTGCCTTGCCTTGCCTTGTATTATGATTAAGTCACAAGATTCCCCTTTCCTTACCTCAGTGTCCACAGCTGTGACCAATCTCTTCTGACCGGGTTTATTACATACGTAAGCTAAAAGATCTGTGTACGTTTGATCGATAGTTCAGTACAAAATCAAACAAGTCGCGTAAGGCGAAATTACTACATTTAGTCAAGCTGTGGAACTCACAGAATGAAACTGAACGCACTGCATTTTTTCACAATGACCGTAGTCCGCCGCTTGTGCAAAACGGAGTGAAACTGACGAGCCTGTTTAGCGCGGTAGTGGTTTCTCTGTACGTGCTGCATAGCACGCTTTTCTGTGCCTCTCTTCGTTTTAACTTTCTGAGCGTGTTTTTAATCCAAACATATCATATCTATATGTTTTTGGAATCAGGAACCGACAAGGAATAAGACGAAATTGTTTTTAACTCGATTTAGGAAATTTAATTTTGATCATCATTTTTATATTTTTAATTTTCAGAGATTGTTTTTAATCCAAATATAACATATTTATATGTTTTTGGAATCAAAAAATGACGAAAAATAAGATGAAATTGTTTTTGGATCGTTTAATAAAAAAATAATTTTAATTACAAGTTTCCGATTTTTAATGACCAAACTCACTCATTAGTTTTTATGCCACCAACCTGAAATGCAATACCAAACCCCGGCCTTCGTCGAAGATTGCTTTGCCAAAATTTCAATCAATTTGATTGAAAAATGAGGGTGTGACAGTGCCGCCTCAACTTTTACAAAAAGCCGGATATGACGTCATCAAAGGTATTAATCGAAAAAAGAAAAAAAACGTCCGGGGATATCATTCCCAGGAACTCTCATGTCAAATCTCATAAAGATCGGTCCAATAGTTTAGTCTGAATCGCTCTACACACACACACGCACAGACAGACACACACGCACAGACAGACAGACACACACACACACACACACACACACACACACACACATACACACACACACACACACACACACACACACACACACACACCACGACCCTCGTCTCGATTCCCCTCTATGTTAAAACATTTAGTCAAAACTTGACAAAATGTAAAAAACAAGAATGGTAGGTAGTTGGAACGTTTATTTTTGACAAAACAAAACGTTACATTTACTGTACGTCGACCTAAAGGTCTTTGAAGTGGACAGACAGACAGACAGACAGACAGACAGACAGACAGACAGACAGACAGACAGACAGACAGACAGACAGACACTTATGAAACAGATAATGAACTTATCTCAAGATCGTGTGACTACTCGCTTGCTAAATGCCGGCGAAGTAAGAGAGAGAAAGAGAGAGCGAGCGAGAGAGAGAAAGACAGAGAGACAGAGAGAGAGAGAGAGAGAGAGAGAGAGAGAGAGAGAGAGAGAGAGAGAGAGAGAGAGAGAGAGAGAGAGAGAGAGACGGAGAGACAGAGAGATAGAGAGAGAGAGGAGAGAGAGAGAGAGAAATTGAGAGAGAGAGAGAGAGAGAGCGGGAGAAGAGAGAGAGAGAGAGAGAGAGAGAGAGAGAGAGAGAGAGAGAGAGAAAGAGAGACAGACAGACAGACAGACAGACAGACAGACAGAGATCGAGCGAGCACTTGCACTGGTGGTGATGGTAGTAGTGGTTTGCCTTGTCGAGTTTTTTCGCTTGACATGCATGTATTCGTCTTGATATTGCTCTTGTCCTGAAAATATCTCACCTGGCTCTGCAGACAATGTACCATACCAGGGGGAGACGGTGATGGTGAGAGAGAGTAGCCCTTTGCTGTACCTGAATCCTATAACCTGTTCCGTCTTCCTTCTCGTCCTGGTGGTCTTCCTGGGGCTCTACGTGTCATTCGTTCGCTCACTGCGTCATTCCGTTGACGACATCAAGCGGGAGATAGAAGTGCAGCGATCACGTGACAAGTTCCTCGTCCATTGACGTCATGGCATCCATTTTGGATTAGTTTCACCGTGAAAGTGAAACATAATTATGCTAACTGTTCTAGACGAAACAGAGATAGTTTATCTTTCGCTTCAAATAGATATTTTTACATTTAGTCAAGTTTTGACTAAATGTTTTAACGTAGAGGGGGGAATCGAGACGAGGGTCGTGGTGTATGTGCGTGTGTGTGTGTGTGTGTGTCTGTCTGTGTGTGTGTGTGTGTGTCTGTCTGTGTGTGTGTGTGTGTAGAGCGATTCAGACTAAACTACTGGACCGATCTTTATGAAATTTGACATGAGAGTTCCTGGGTATGAAATCCCCGAACGTTTTTTCATTTTTTTGATAAATGTCTTTGATGACGTCATATCCGGCTTTTCGTGAAAGTTGAGGCGGCACTGTCACGCCCTCATTTTCCAACCAAATTGGTTGAAATTTTGGTCAGGTAATGTTCGACGAAGCCCAGACTGCGGTATTGCATTTCAGCGTGGTGGCTGAAAAATTAATTAATGACTTTGGTCATTAAAAATCTGAAAATTGTGAAAAAAATATGTTTTTTATAAAACGATCCAAATTTACGTTTATCTTATTCTCCATCATTTGCTGATTCCAAAAACATATAAATATGTTATATTAGGATTAAAAACAAGCTCTGAAAATTAAATATATAAAAATTATTATCAAAATTAAATTGTCGAAATCAATTTAAAAACACTTTCATCTTATTCCTTGTCGGTTCCTCATTCCAAAAACATATAGATATGATATGTTTGAATTAAAAACACGCTCAGAAAGTTAAAACAAAGAGAGGTACAGAAAAGCGTGCTATCCTTCCCAGCGCAACTACTACCCCGCTCTTCTTGTCAATTTCACTGCCTATGCCGTGAGCGGTGGACTGACGATGCTACGAGTATACGGTCTTGCTGCGTTGCATTGCGTTCAGTTTCATTCTGTGAGTTCGACAGCTACTTGACTAAATGTTGTATTTTCGCCTTACGCGACTTGTTTAAATCTATAATTGTTTAGTAGGTTACATTTCAGCTGTGGAAATTGTAAGTTTCCTTTTCCAAACAACGTGTTGCTTGGTTTGTGTAACGAGAACAGTAGGTGGTGTATTTTTTGTGTTTAATGTAATACAGATATTGACTGCTTTAAAGGCTTAGAGTCAGGTTTGTTGAGCAAAATGATAAGCTCCAAAACCATATAAAAAGGAAACAGACTTGTACTTCAGTATTGTATATTTATTTAAATGACGATTGAAACACGCTAAACATATTATACGTATTTTATGACAGGTTGGTTTAAGGGGGGTAGTAGCACATGCAGTTTGTGAATATGTATGTGCTGAATACTAGCTGATTAAAATAAATTCCGTTCAGCATTAATTGATTTTTGTCGTGTCTTAAAGTATTCGTGTGTAACTGGAAAGTACAGCGAAAAACAAAATGTGTATCTGAACACGCAGACAACCCCTGACGCAAACCGAGGCACATGTATAGAAGCACATATTCAATTCTGTCAGTCTGTTTGTCACTCCGTCTGTATGTCTTTGTGTTTTCGTGTGTGTGTGTGTCTCTTTGTCGCACACAGAAAAAAAAGCACACACAGAACAAAAATATTACAAAAAGGGTTAAACAACAAACAGAAAATAACAACAATAAAAGCGGAACGTTTAATGATAGACAAAATGAAACATTAGAAGTACGCCGACCCAATAAAAGGTCATACAAATGTTAATAATGCAACACAAAGAACAAGACCTTAGCACAGAAAGGTCTTGACTTCTCAACTGAACGTTGGTGAAATTAGAGCAAAAAGCAAATAGCAACAAACACAGCCACGAAAAACACTTAAAAAAATTACTTCACTTTCATAGCACTATACACACGAGGTCCACAAGTACAAAAAGAAAGAAAGACAGAATAAAAACAGTTGAATTTAGCTGACACCATCGTTATCACCTTTTACTGGGCTCTTCTGCCAGCACCTATCGCTTATCACAATGGTAATTAATTGCAAACTGATATCGTATGTCATTTCTGCAGCAATAGCAGCACAACTTACTCGTCTTGTGTGCATGGAGAGGGCGAACCTGATTTCACTTGTGTCTGTAGGCTGTGACCAATAACTTGAGTTTTAGGCGGTTGTGCGTCAACTTTTCGGACAAAAAACAATAGGAAAAAAACAAAAACAAAAATAACGAAACAAAAATACTGAAACGAAAACGTTGTGATGTCGTAGTGACAGACATTAACTTTGACGAGATCATGATTCATTTCGTAACAACGTCAAGAAGGCTTCAACTGATATACAATTTTAGCTAGACCTAGCTTTATTCAGTGAGAAATTGACGCTTTCTTGCCTTGATGTTAAAAAAGAATAAAATCAAACAACAAATACAAAAAAGCGTTGTAATAATTATTTTTGTTTTGAATCGCAGTTGACTTTAGTATGCTCGTTTCTAAGTTTTTCAGCATTAATCTGTTTTAATACTCAGAAAAACACAGGCATTTTCTTCTGCTGAAAGTGACCATACGCTGCACAGAAATAATGTTCGGAGCTGGTACATGACAAACAGAAAATATCTTCGGCGTCCAAAAACTTTTTTCTATTTTTTATTTTTAACCAAACGCCGTTTCGACACAAAGCTGTGATAACTGTTCGCCTCGGAGGAAAAAACTATAACTTTCAGCACTTAGGTCACCGTGACAGTTTCAGCATCAGATCACAGCAAAGACTATCCAGATGTTGCAGTAGAGTAGCTTAAAGTTAAACGCAGAGTCCTTCCCGCGTACACGATTCGGCTCGCCGTCTCAGATCTGGCCATACTCTTGCGTGAAAGTTGGACACAAACCGAACAATCAAAAGTGTAGGTGCTGTTTGTGTATAGTGTGAATTTCTTTATGAATTAATTTTCTGAAAGTCACTTCTGGATTTTAAGAAATGCATTCATCAAATATCTCAAGCAGTCAGGTTGTTGAGTTTTGGTATGTGTCCAGGTGGACGGGTGGCCTCATCCCATGTCAAATCCTCTGCAGACCTGAGATAGTGAGTGTAACTGTCTTCGCGGGAATGAAAGAACTGTGCCTTTGGTTTAATTGTTCAAGTCATATTTAAATTAAAGGACACACCAAATCTATAAATGTTTGCAATATCTCTAATATATTTCAGAATATATATCAGATGCTATATGTATATGTACGTGCATGACAAGGGTCTAGAAATTCAAGAAACAGCTGCATCACAATAGTACGGAAAGCCAAAATGGCTAGAACTTTTTGTGTGGTGTTGGTGACGATGACGTTGTTGCTGTCGTCCACTATGGCTGAGGCCCTTGGCACCAGAATAAGGAAGTCGTCCATCCCAGGCGCGGTTCTGAGGGGTGTAACGCTCAATGATTATTTTCTGCCATCTGGCTTACAAGGTTGGTGGATACTTATATTTTAATCTCTGAAATCATGATTATGAGAGTGAAAAAATTGAAAAGAGACAGCATGTCAGCGATCAAAAATCATACGATCAAAAAGAAGAAAGGTTGAGCTCGAGTTACTGTCGAGGTTGGTAGTTCTGACGTTTGGACACGTACGGTTATGGCCTAGGTTGGAATGGGTCAGTAGCTCTTCTGATGCTGAGCCGACACAAAAGAGTGAGGATGATTTCGCCTTCAGTCAAAGGCTGTCCCGCACAAGGCAACAGTTGTTCCCATCGTTTTAACATAGAGGGGGGAATCGAGACGAGGGTCATGGTGTATGTGTGTGTGTGTCTGAGTGTGTGTGTGTGTGTAGAGCGATTCAGAGTAAACTACTGGACCGATCTTTACCAAATTTTACATGAGAGTTTCTGTGTATGATATCCCCAGACATTTTTTTTCAATTTTTCGATAAATGTCTTTGATGACGTCATATCCGGCATTTTGTAAAAGTTGAGGCGGCACTGTCACACCCTCATTTTTCAATCAAATTAATCGAAATTTTGGCCAAGCAATCTTCGACGAAGGCCGGACTTTGTTATTGCATTTCAGCTTGAAGGCTTAAAAATTAATTAATGACTTTGGTCATTAAAAATCTGAAAATTGTAATTAAAATTATTTTGTTATAAAACGATCCAAAATTACGTTTATCGTATTTTGCATCATTTTCTCATTCCAAAAACATATAAATATGTTATATTCGGATTAAAAACAAGCTCTGAAAATTAAAAATATAAAAATTATGATTAAAATTAAATTTCCAAAATCGATTTAAAAACAATTTCATCTTATTCCTTGTCCGTTCCTGATTCCAAAAACATATAGATATGATATGTTTGGATTAAAAACACATTCAGAGAGTTAAAAAGAATAGAGATATAGAAAAGCGTGCTATCCGCCTCAGCGCAACCGCTACCGCGCTTTTCTGGATTGTTAATTTCACTGCCTTTGCCACGAGCGGTGGACAGACGATGCTACGAGTCTTGCGGGGAAAAAAAATGCAATGCGAGTTCAGTTTCATTCTGTGAGTTCGACTGAGCTAGACTAAATGTTGTATTTTCGCCTTACGCGACTTGTTTGCCTTATATTTAATTCCCCAGGTAACACTGCCCTTGAGTGTCCCTCCAGTGGTTAAAGCTACGTGTGTTTGGACAGGATGTGTAGATGATAGGGCTACCAACTAACCTTTAAAGGCCAACATCGGCGCGCGGCAGTTGTAGCTCCAGTTTCTTGTGCTGGCAACACAACATTCAGCTCTGTGGCCTTCTACTATAATAAGGCTTGTTCGGCTTCAAGGCCTGTTGATATCGCCTTTTTACTTTATCCAACTCGAAGGTAACTCGGACCCCGAGTGCGCTCCCAGTGACCCAAGCTACGATTGTCCAGAGGGGTGGACAGGTTTTGTTGATGACCAGGGACCGGTCTGTCTCCTCGTCGTGGAAGAGCCGCTCAGTCACACCAACGCCAACCGCTCGTGTCAGAGGAAGGGAGGGAAAATGGTGTCTATCTTGACCGAGAAGAGGCAGAGAAGTGTGGAGAGTAAGTCGATTTTTGTTTGAGATTTTGCAGTGTAAAAAAACACACACAAAAACAATAAACAAAAAACAAACACTTATAAAAAATAAAAATAAAAAGAGAGAGAGAGAGAGAGAGCGAGAGGGAGAGAAAGAGAGATAGAGAGAGAGCGATGAGAGAGAGAGATGGACAGAGAGAGAGAGAGAGAGAGAGAGAGAGAGAGAGAGAGAGAGAGAGAGAGAGAGAGAGAGAGAGAGAGAGAACAAGAACAAGAACAATTCTTTATTTAACGAGGGTAATAGAGTAAGCAGTGATCTGCTTTTTTACATCTGGCCCTCGCCCTAAAGAGGGACTAGTCTAAAATTGCTAAAGAATAAGCAAGTAAAGAAAACTACTGCTACATGATTATAATAAAATGAAAGTAAGAACATATCATCAATTTACATACAATACATTGCTTAAATGAAAAATGTAAGTTCATTTGACATGAGTTAAGAATTATAGAGTAGATTGCACTGACGTAACAAAGCTGTAAATGCCCTGCCCATTGACATACACTGCATTCGAAAAAAAATCAGTGTATATAAAAATAATAATACATTGTTAAAAAGCACCGGTTGTTGGTTTTAACAACCATTCTAGCGACAACAGATGTTTATTTAGACTTCATGAGATAAGACGTATATCTGGTCTTAAAAACGTTTGTGCTGCTAGTTTGCCGTAGGATTGTCGGAAGAGCGTTCCAGAAACTGCTACCTGAATAGACTAAACGAGATTTGAATTGGCCAATCCTAGGCAGAGGCATGTTCAGTCTCATCAATTGGCGTGAAA
>NC_090249.1:33704370-33714370 GCF_037325665.1 Littorina saxatilis
CAGACAGAGACAGAGAGATATAAACGACAGGAGGCCACATTTAATGTAAAGGTCTTGTGAATTAATCTTTTGCGTTGAACTTGAGCTAAAGCACATTTTGTATGGCGTTATTACGATTGACTATATTTAGCTCATGTATTGTGTGAAAGTTGAATTATATCATCTTAAGACTGAGTCATGGCTCATAAGCAAACGCGATTCACGTTTTGTCGCAATGAAAGAAATGAACACGATGTGGATTTGAGTTGCAGCCCACACTACAAGGGATTAAATGAGAAATTGACATGTACAGACAAAATTGACAGAATTGTATCTCGTGTACATGTAAAAAAACATGTTCAATGTAGCTTATTGTGTTTCACCTGTACATTCGCAAGTGCATTGAACTTCCCAACTTTATGACGTGAATTGCCCCCTACTCGCTACTTTTTCAAATATTGAACAGCTCGCAAGGAATACGATGAAATAGTTTTTAAAACAATTTCGGAAATTTAATTTTGATCATAATTTTTATATTTTTAATTTTCAGAGCTTGTTTTTAATCCAAATATAACATATGTATATGTTTTTGGAATCAGAAAATGACGAAGAATAAGGTGAAATTGTTTTTGGATCGTTTAATAAAAAAATAATTTTAATTAGAAGTTTCCGATTTTTAATGACCAAACTCACTCATTAGTTTTTAAGCCACCAAGCTGAAATGCAATACCAAACCCCGGCCTTCGTCGAAGATTGCTTTGCCAAAATTTCAATAAATTTAATTGAAAAATGAGGGTGTGACAGTGCCGCCTCAACTTTTACAAAACGCTGGATATGACGTCATCAAAGGTATTTATCGAAAAAAAGAAAAAAAGATCCGGGGATATCATACCCAGGAACTCTCATGTCAAATTTCATAAAGATCGGCCCAGTAGTTTAGTCTGAATCGCTCTACACACAGACACAGACAGACACACACACACACACACACACACACACACACACACACACACACACACACACACACACACACACACACACACACACACACATACACACACACACACACACACACACACACACACACACCACGACCCTCGTCTCGATTCCCCCCTCTATGTTAAAATATTTAGTCAAAACTTGACTAAATATAAAAAGCAACTCGTGTAGATCTGGTACAACACAGTAATCAATGTAGTATTCTCTATTTCCATTATGTGACAAAACAAAATGCATTATTGTACTCTCTCAGTCGCCTTATCGGGAAACTCAGGTAGGTAACAGAGGTAATAGCGTCAGTTATATACATACTTCTAAGGATAGTAAATAATTTGAATTATTAACCGATGTGCATAAAGAACCAGACTGAAAACACGGTAGACCGCTTGCCTAAAATTATCATTATGTTAAGCTTAATTGTGAGTGCGCGTGTGTGTGCATGCTTGGCGTGCGTATGTGTGTGTGTGTGTGTGTGTGTGTGTGTGTGTGTGTGTGTGTGTTTGCGCGCGCGTATGTGCGTGTGTGTGTGTGTGTGTGTGTGTGTTTGCGCGCGCGTATGTGCGTGTGTGTGTGTGTGTGTGTGTGTGTGTGTGTGTGTATGATCATGCGTGCTTTTTCACATGTGCGTGCGTGCGTGCGTGCGTGCGTGCGTGTTTGTGTTCAGGTGTGCTGGAGGGTGTGACCGAATCCGTGTGGACTGGGTTGTACAGGGAAGACAACTCCAGAAGATACCTCTGGCCCAACAATGTGCAAATGGAGGTTAGACCACATATCATACTTCTCCTCTATTTCCTTCTTTTCTTTCTTACCGTCTTCGTCTCTGCCCTCCAATCTCTTTGTCTTTTACTTTTGAGTTGTCCCCGTCCGTCGTTTTTAGCTTTTTACATTTTGTCAAGTTTTGTTTCTTGTTGTTGTCGTTGTCGTTTTTAAAATTTATTTTTGTCGTTGTTGTTGTTGTTGTCGTTTGTTGTTGCTCTCTTTTTCTCTTCCTTCTGGTCTCTTCTACCTTTTCTTCCTCGTCTTCTTTCTCCCCCCCCCCTCCTCCCCTTGTTGTTGGTAGTGCAGATGTTGGTGGTTCGTCGAGTTTTCATTCTTTGCAACTATTTATCTTTTCCTGGTTAAACTTTGAAAACAAACAAACAAACGAACAAGCAAACAAACACACTTGAAAACAATTCCTTCGAAATTGTCCTGGAATTTGTTTCTGCTTTCTTTTTGATTGTATTTAAAAAAAAATAAACAAAGGTGTGCGTCCATGCGTTCGTATATAATTATAGCCTTTATACGTATATATATAAAATATATATATATACGAACGCATGGACGCACACCTTTGTTCATAACTTTGTTTTAAATTTCTATTAGGCCTATATTAGTTTCTTATTTCTTTTTCTTATATATGTGTGTGTACCCGTGTGTGTGTGTGTGTGTGTGTGTGTGTGTGTGTGTGTGTGTGTGTGTGTGTGTGTGTGTGTGTGTGTGTGTGTGTGTGTGTGTGTGTAATTGTATGCTTTCAGTACAGGAACTCAGACTTGTCGACAGACTTGTCCTCTTACGTCCTATATAACCGGCGCAGAGAGTGTGTCTACATGCAGTCGCCGAATCGCGACTGGAAACGAACACGCCAGTGTGACACCGTCCTATTAAGCTTTGTCTGCGATCTTGTTCCTGGTAACTCTATATTTTCCCCTTGTCTGTCCTTTCCAGCGCGTGTAAGCTTGCAAGATTGCTTGCAAAACAAAAACAAAATCTGTAACGTAACCAAATTGACCGTACCAAAAAACAAGCAAGGTATGTTACAGGAACGTTACATTGTGACAAAACAAAACGTTACGGTCACTGATCTTCGACCCAGCGCTATTTTAAGAGGACAGTCTGACGAACAATAATAATACAGAAAATAAACGTATCTGACAAATTGTCCAAAAGCTTGTTCGGAAGACACAAGGGAGACAATCTCTGAGTGACAGACTGACATTGTCTCGCTTGTGTCTCCCGAACGAGCTTCTGGACAATTTGTCAGATATAGTGGGGCGGCCAAACCCAGAAAAGGCGCATAGAAAGGTAGTTTCAGGCACCGGTTTTGTATAGTCAATAAGAATATATTTTCTGTAGAGTCCAATGAGGCCGATCGTCAGTGTGCCACCTACCAGCGGCTATACGCATTTTTTGGTCAAAGCAGTGACGGGCGCAGTGGCGTGGTGGTAACACGTCGGCCTTCGAATCCCGGTCGCCGCCGCCTGGTGGGTTAAGAGTGGAGATTTTTCCGATCTCCCAGGTCAACTTATGTGCAGACCTGCTAGTGACTTAACCCCATTCGTGTGTACACGCAAACACAAAACCAGGTACGCACGGAAAAGATCCTGTAATCCATGTCAGAGTTCGGTGGGTTATAGAAACACGAAAATACCCAGCATGCTTCCTCGGAAAGCGGCGTATGGCTGCCTAAATGGCGGGGCAAAAACTGTCATACACTTAAAATTCTTAAGTGTACGTGGGAGTTTCAGCCCACGAACGCAGACTGGCACGGTTGGCCTAGTGGTAAGGCGTCCGCCCCGTGATCAGGAGGTCGTGGGTTCGAACCCCGGCCGGGTCATACCTAAGACTTTAAAATTGGCAATCTAGTGGCTGCTCCGCCTGGCGTCTGGCATTATGGGGTTAGTGCTAGGACTGGTTGGTCCGGTGTCAGAATAATGTGACTGGGTGAGACATGAAGCCTGTGCTGCGACTTCTGTTTTGTGTGTGGCGCACGTTATATGTCAAAGCAGCACCGCCCTGATATGGCCCTTCGTGTTCGGCTGGGCGTTAAGCAAACAAACAAACAAACAAACCACGAACGCAGAAGAAGAAGAAGACCAAAGCAGTCCCACTTAACACCTAAAACATTCGTCATCAAAACAGTACCTATCTCAATAACAATACACGGCTAGTATGAATATAACGACAAAAAAACAACCTTTACAACCAGTAGCAAGACAGATAAATGCTGTAAAAGAAACACCTTTTTCAACTTCAAAAAAAAAATTGAATTATGGAATGCTGGTTGTTATTTGAGGTCAGATATATTTCGCAACGTTAACAAGAAATGTTATTCTTGCTGCTTAAGATGCATGTTGCGATAGATATTTAATATGTGGATGGATGGATAGACACATGAATGGGTTGGGTGGTAAATGAGTTGAAGGATGGATTGACGGACTGATTAGCTGACAGATTGATTGATTGATGATATTGTTGAATGTAGATTGTAACCCGGGTCGGTTTGGCAAGTTTTGTGACAAAGAGTGCCACTGCCATGGGAAGAGTTGTCAAGGGGAACAACCCTGTCAGTATGGATGTCAAGTTGGCTGGATGGGACCCCACTGTTGTGCAAGTAAGTCGCTTTGTACTGTGAGGCTTGCACAGTTTCTATTACAGTAGCTTTTTTTTCTTGCAATATACTTTCTGCTTTGCTTTAAACCGTGCGATTTAAGCTACATTGCAATCGTCGACATCTCTAAATTTAGTTCGCACTGTTCAGCTCAGCCCGTAATTCTTGTTCAAGGGCTGTTTGAAAATACACCTATAGCTACTGTCCCCTCTTTCTTTCAAAAGCCAACTAATTAGTTTTGTTGATACTCTTCAGCTTTAATATAACCAACTACAGTTCATGTAAGTGAGAGTCATGCGGAACTATCCTCCGTAGCCCCTGAAAGAATAAGAAGCATTGGAATAAACCATGAATGAATTCCATCCTCACACGTGGAATGTACAGAGAAGGAACCAGCAGAGGTCGCGCACTACTGCATAAACACGGCCGAGGAAGGTCGGCACATGCTTCTGAGGGTCGATCCTAAGGGCGTGACCTATGACCTACTGACGCCAATTGACGTTTCGGGGCAACGGTTGTCATGGTGTCGTGACGTCACGATGTCACGTGAGCTTGACGGAAGGTACACCGTCAAGGTGCCAATCATTGACGAGGCAAATGGAACGGGCAACGACAACGGATCAACGTCGACGAATAATGACTGTGGGGAAGAGAAAGTAAGCATGCCGATGATGATGATGATGATGATGATGATGATGATGATGATGATAAAGATGATAATGATCACTGATAAGGATGATGATCTAAAGATGATGATAATGATGATGAAGATGATGATTTACATGCGTGAGTGTGTGTATGTGTGTGTGTGTGTGTGTGTGTGTGTGGGCGCGCGCGCGTGTGTGTGTTTGTGTGTGTGTGTGTGTGTGTGTGTGTGTGTACACAAAGCTTCATATGGCAGTGGCACTCTTTTTTTTACATTTAGTCAAGTTTTGCACTTTTATATTTCTGTAGATAAATGTATGTGTATCATTACTTAACTTATGTTGCTGTGAGCAAACCTGCGTAATGGTGCAGTCATTGTTTTCTTCATTATCTTCGGTTTTTGTGTGTGTATACCTTTTGTATGCCTGTGCCCATGACATCATCCAACCACTTCTCTCCCCTTTCATTCATTTCCGTTCCTAGAGTTCCTTCCCTTTTTTTGCGTGTTTCCCCTCCATTTTCTTTCAAACCTTGATCGTTCCGTGTTGCGTCTGCTTTTTGTTGTCTTTCGTGTTCTTGTTTTTCCCGATGAAGCTTTCATAAGCGAAAATTCGTATCGTCTTGTGTCGTTCTTGTATCGGTGAGTACAGTAATCCTTTGTTTTTTTGTGTGTGTGTGTGTACCTTGGTAAACAGATAGGTGAGAACGTCTTCAGATGGAGAGTTCTGCTACAGGAGAAAAAAGGACTTTTGCTGCCAATGGACAGGACTCTCGTCTTTACGTGCGATTTCAATAAGGCCGAGACTCTGGTTCGAGGGCTGCAGTATTCCATTAAGTGAGAAAGGTTTTATCATCTTCAGAGTTTACAAAGTGATCTTGAACGAAACGCTTGTGGGTGGTGGTGGGGGGCGGAGGGGGTTGTGTGTGTATATATATATATATATGTGTGTGTGTGTGTGTGTGTGTGTGTGCGTGTGTGTGTGTGTGTGTGTGTGTGTGTGTGTGTGTGTGTGTGTGTGTGTGTGTGTGTGTGTGTGAGATCGACGACGACGACGAGATGACGACGACGATGATGATGATGATGATGATGATCTTCACGAGAAACACGTTTTAATAAAATGATTAATGTGACTTTTTCGAATAGTTTTGTTGTTGTGTTCCTGTGTATATGTCAGTTTATCTTCACTACTTGCTCTGAACGAGGACACACATCCTGCAAAACTCAGTGGGTGTAAGTTCTCGGCGTTGGCAGCATAATCAATCAATCAATCAATAAGAAGCTTATATCGCGCGTATCCCGTGGGTACAGTTCTAAGCGCTTGTTGAAGAGCTGTCAACACAGGACTAACAGAAAAAAACCCATCTACAGACGGATATAAACCCTATCACACACTAGCAGACCCTCATAAACAGACAACAAACAACTGTTTAACAACAATGTACACATCAATAGCTAGGTCCAAACAAAACATAATGACCTGTTTGTCCGTGTGTTTGTAACATTTAAATGCTATGTTTTCACATCAGCTATTTTATACCTGTTACTCCCACCCAAAGCGCTCACCCACGTTTCAGGTGGAAGGCGTGGGTGTTAGTCGTTATAGACAAGTCTAAACCTGTCGTGTTTCAAGAGATGGTTGGACATGATGTGTGTTGGACGTTGCATTGACCAACTCCCACTCAAAGTGCTCACCCACGACACAGGTTGGAGGCGTGGGTGTTTGTCTTTATTAGCAAGATCTAGATGTGGCACTTTTAATCACGTGTACGGGAACGTGAGCGAGTAACGTCATCAAATCTAGTTTTTACGTCACGGGTTTGCCAAAATCTGCAGTCTTGGTGGGATGAAAAACAACGTATGATTTGGAACATTGGAGAAAAAAAGTGAGTCCCTGGTGACGGAATATCTACTTGTACGCGTACAGGTCTTTGCTACACGTTCGATCATCTAGAACACTTGATCAACAAGACTTAGGTAACGAGGAAACATGCACATTTGTTGTTGTTCGTCTTTCCTTGTTGGAGATTACCAAGGCAAGGCAAGGCAAGGCAAGGCAAAGAATTATTTCAAGAAACCCCATGGAAGTACATGAAAAAAAACCAAGAAATAGAAAGAAATGCAAACTCTCAACATAAACATGTAAGCTCATTCCGATGAGAAAAAAAAGAGAGGATTTGATAACTCAAAAATAGAAATGTACGGGTTACGACTATATGCATGTGTAAACATATTATTGCGGAAACACAACAACAATTAACTGACTATATATCATTTTATGATATGAACATCTATTTAGAATTCTTTTTAAACACATTTTATAAAGTGAATTAAGCTAAACAAAACTTTTTTCTTTGTTGTGGACAACAAAAGTTGGAACTTAATCACATTAGGATTATTGCGATACTGAAATGGAATACATTTTATTCTAGTTCACTGAAGAAATTGCAATTAAACACATAATGAAATTCATCAACAATATCGCCATTATGACACTTTACAGACTCTCTTTCATTCTGTAATACGTACAGACCCATGGTACGCTTGGATGCCTGAACTGATGGGTCAGGAGTTTGCTGCATGATGAGACCTCTGTAACGTAGCTCTTTGATACGTATGTAAATGAAAGAAAATCTAGCAAGGATTTTACTAAGAGGTGCATTAAAACGAGTGGTCGGTTTATTACCTCGGAGCACCTGTCACCGAAGAGGAGATTAATTTGATTGGCAGGGTACAAGCGATTGTCCGACTAAAAACTGTTACCAGAATTGAAAGTTTCGGTAGAGTCGATCACTGAAACCTCAGCAAAGGTGATGACATTTGCCGACAGGAACATCGTAAAGCATCGCTAGCTACTTGGAGGAATTCTTCCTGATGTTGATTTACAGAAGTGTTATTGACTTCCCCAAATATGGGCGCACGTGGGTTACCCAATGTTAAGTACATTTAACTGCCTCGAGTTGTCCATTTCGGATAGGCGAGTGACATGTATAATGGATTGTGTAATAATCGCTTCTCTGTTTGAATATGTTTAAAATCTCGTAGAAAGGAGGTTAGAGAGAGACCCCACCATTATGCCGACTAAGGAGGACAGGATCTATATGCTGTCACGCTAAGGCAGCCAGTTTCACCGGCTTGCCGAGGCTATGTCTGTCTATGTACGATTAAAACTCACCAGCCTGTACCACCTCAACGTTTGTTGTTCGTTGAACGCATGTGTGCGGGGGTGTCACACCTCTCCTTGCCAGGACACCCCTTCCACATGTTGGGCACACATGGGTATAGGTTCGACTGCTGAGTGACTGGCAGCTTTGGCTTTGGGAAAACTTCGCTTTTGCTCTGCAACATCTGATCTTTATTCTTCAGTCTTCAGCGGTCTTGGCGCCAGACGCAAAAACAAGCAACACCACCCCTCTTTCACACATTTATTATTCTGCAACATCTGATCTTCATTCTTCAGTCTTCAGCGGTCTTGGTGCCAGACGCAAAAACAAACATCACCACCCCTCTTTCACACATTCATTTTTCTCTCTTTTATTTTTTTTAGGAGTGATTTGGAAAGTCTGAGTGAGGATCTCTTACCACTAGAGGAGAAACCGGAAGAAGTACAAGAGGATGTTGTTTTGCAAGCCATAGACCCTTACTCTGGTGACGTCATCCAACAGGCGGCGTTGGGATCAAGTGTGGCTTTGCGTATACGTTTGAATGTTGCTCAAGGTAAAGGATTTATGTGCAATGCCTTTGTTGAATTTTTGTTGCTGCTGTCGCGTTGTTGTTGTTGTTGTTGTTGTTGTTTATCGTTGCTGCTGCTGTGACACACATACTCCCATAAACACCCTATGCATGTGCAATGCGCTGCAACACTCAATGCCACTCACAAAACACATACGCACACGCAGAGAGTCAAGCTTGCAAGCAGACAGATAGACAGACAGACAGACACACAGAGACAGATAGACAGATATACTAGTGTGATTTTCTTTGGTTCATTTCGTAAACCGATTACAGAAGGACCCTCATATAAGAAAGCAAAATGAATTGTTTTGCCTCCCCCATTCTTCTGTGTGTGTGTGTGTGTGTGTGTGTGTGTGTTTGTGTGTGTGTGTGTGCGTGTGTGTGCGTGTGTTTGTGTGTGTGTGTGTGTGTGTGTGTGTGTGTGTGTGTATGTATGCCTGTCTGTCTGTATTGCATGTCTGTCTGTATGTCTGTCTGTATGTCTGCCTGTCTGCCTACCTGTCTGTCGGTCTGCCTGCCTGCCTGCCTGCCTACCTGCCTTTCTGTCTGTCTGTCTGTCTGTCGGTGTGTGTCTGTCTGAAGAGATAGGTGATGTTTTTTTAAATGATTGTTTTACACAGGAAGGAACGTACCTTTAGGTTGTCTGTCTGTCTGTCTGTCTGTCTGTCTGTCTGTCTGTCTGTCTGTTTTTCTGTTCTGTCTGTCTGCCTGTCTGACGGTATAAACGCACGCTTGTTCAGTGTGAGTGTGCTCGCATCACCCGATTGTTTGTGTTTTGATTGTCTATTTGTTTAGAAGTGACAGCGCAGGCGGTGTCCCCCTTCAACTGTCGCGCTGCCTCCCCTGACGGGACCATCACAGGCACACTCCCCGACTTCTCCTGGTACGTCAACGTACGCAGAAGGGGTCTATGTCGGCCCAAAAAAGGTTGATCCCCTGCAGGGGCACTTCCTGTAGGCGTTTTTCCTGTAGCGTTTCGCCAATATCGCTGAGAGTCACGTACGTGATGCTTATAGCCACATCGGTAAAATTTGATTATTTTTTTTTAATCCTTTTTCAAATGTGTGTCCTTCTGTCAAACCGCATTTTATATGTCACGGACAAGGCCGGAAGCAACGCTGAAATGAATCACGCGCTTGGTGCGAGATTCAGCAGTGTCGTACGTTCCCACAGGGTGCATTCCCTGTATATAGGAAACTCGCCAATAGGAAGTGCGCCCACAGAGAAAGCACCCACTTTTGGTCGACTTAGACCCCTTCTGCTCAACTTATTAC
>NC_090249.1:33719370-33784370 GCF_037325665.1 Littorina saxatilis
TCTTTGCGAGTGCGTAGCCATCTTCCTACCATGCAGTCTAACGCTTTGTTAGATACAAACACCCACACTTGTTAAACGTAAAAGGGGTATGACGTGCAAGCGGCTTCGAAGCAGATGAGTATCCACCCTCAAGGTTGTAGGACTTAGTTGTAATATCTTGTTTCCATATGCGTTGCTCTTTTTGACAGACGTCATAGCACGTAGGCTCAGTGGAACTCACACATTGTCGTTACGCGTGCGTTGCCTTGGACGTTTCGTTGCCACTGTCTTTATAAATGATCTGAAATGGATTCATAAGGACATTCAGTGATAGTGCTTCGAAGTTGTTCGTCTTCTCCATAGCCGTGAAGTTTTTCAACATTGTGAAGTGGCCCCTTTCTGCAACGTGCATACAGTTCTAGGAGGTGAAGAGAAATTGCACAGCCATTACAGTTGGGGTTGTTAAAGGTAACGTAACCGTCTTTCCGCGTTAAGCATTTTGTAAGTAAGCATAGGACTAGAGTCGTCCAGGGATCAGAACATCCTTCCAATCGGACACATACCAAAAATCAGCTGACTGGATACTTGTGTTCAGAGTGAGATTTTTTTAATGAATGTATCTACAAAATATATTCGGCTGTTAATTTAGGGTACGTTTCCAAGTGGAATGATGATCTTATCTCGTGCAAAAGTCTGGACAGATCTGTAGTGGGATGATGAACAGAGTGGGACTGAGTGGTGGCCACACTAACTCGAATTTAGCCCTCCAGATTTGTACCTGTTTTTTCTTTTCTTTTCTGAATGGCCTTGGTGAAAGAACCCATCAACAGAGTCAGACAATACACAATGAGTTGAAACAGCAATTATAGGGAGTCTGGAGGGTTCAAGTCGGACGAGAGTGACAACAGGTCAGTGTCAAATCTCCTACTATCGAGGCAATCTCCGAATTTGAAGCAAAAAGTTTCTAAACCCGTAAAAATCAAACCACTTGACGTACATACTCGGAACTTAGTGAAATGATCGTCTCACCTCTTAGGCCAATGTGCACCAAATATGAAGTAACTCGCTGAACATCTGTGGAAGTTATTGACAGGCAGGTTAGACGTGTCGAAGACACTTTTCCGTTGTAATGTAATCATTTTAATGGACAACAAAATGTTGTTATTGTTATTGTTATTAGCATTTTAGATGGTGGCATTTTTGGAGGTCACCCTGTGTGTTCTCAGTTTATTCCCGGAAGATTTTTGACGCAATTCTTATTTCAAGAATGTTCACTTCCTTTGGTCCGCTTTCTATGATAATGATTTTCCCCCTTTTTACATTTAGTCAAAACTTGACTAAATGTTTTAACATAGAGGGGGGAATCGAGACGAGGGTCGTGGTGTATGTGTGTGTGTGTGTGTGCGTGTGTGTGTCTGTGCGTGCGTGTGTGTAGAGCGATTCAGAGTAAACTACTGGACCGATCTTTATGAAATTTTACATGAGAGTTCCTGGGTATGATATCCCCGGACTTTTTTTTTACATTTTTGGATAAACGTCTTTGATGACGTCATATCCGGCATTTTGTAAAAGTTGAGGCGGCACTGTCACACCCTCATTTTTCAATAAAATTGATTAAAATGTTGGCCAAGCTTCTTCTTCTTCTTCTTCTTCTGCGTTCGTGGGCTGAAACTCCCACGTACACTCGTGTGTTTTGCACGAGTGGAATTTTACGTGTATGACCGTTTTTTACCCCGCCATTTAGGCAGCCATACGCCGTTTTCGGAGGAAGCATGCTGGGTATTTTCGTGTTTCTATAACCCACCGAACTCTGACATGGATTACAGGATCTTTTTCGTGCGCACTTGGTCTTGTGCTTGCGTGTACACACGGGGGTGTTCGGACACCGAGGAGAGTCTGCACACAAAGTTGACTCTGAGAAATAAATCTCTCGCCGAACGTGGGGACGAAATCACGCTGACAGCGGCCAACTGGATACAAATCCAGCGCGCTGCCGACTGAGCTGCATCCCCGCCCATGACCAAGCAATCTTCGACAAAGGCCGGACTTTGGTATTGCATTTCAGCTTGGAGGCTTAAAAATTAATTAATGACTTTGGTCATTAAAAATCTGAAAATTGTAATTAAAATTAATTTTTTTATAAAACGATCCAAAAGTACGTTAATCTTATTCTTCATTCTTTTCTGATTCAAAAAACATATAAATATGTTATATTCGGAATTAAAAACAAGCTCTGAAAATTAAAAATATAAAAATTATGAATAAAATAAAATTTCCGAAATCGATTTAAAAACAATTTTATCTTATTCCTTGTCGGTTCATGATTCCAAAAACATATAGATATGATATTTTTGGATTAAAAACACGTTCAGAGAGTTAAAACGAAGAGAGGTACAGTAAAGCGTGCTATGCGGCACAGCGCAACCGCTACCGCGCTAAACAGGCTCGTCACTTTCACTGCCTTTTGCACTAGCGGCGGACTACGGTCATTGTGAAAAAATGCAGTGCGTTCAGTTTGATTCTGTGAGTTCCACAGCTTGACTAAATGTAGTAATTTCGCCTTACACGACTTGATTTCTCTTTTTATCGCCTTTCTTTTCTGTCTCATATGCTTTAATTTTCTTTTAGTGTACCAGAAAACGTCATGATCTGTTATTTGTTTTCTTGCTTTGTGTGAGATTGTTTTGTTTTTTTCTTGCTCTTGTATGTACTAATTCTATAACACGCTTTGAATTCGTGTTTTGGAGAACAATTCTCATGTGATGAAATCGTCTTCTTTGACTACGACATAATTTAGTTGTGATCATGAGCATGGTTTTAGTCCAAAAGCTGAAAGCAATATATGTGCTGAACCTTGGTTGACCCGCCAAAGCAAGTAAACCCATCATTCAATCAATCAAACAATTAATCAATAAACGTAAAACTCGATGAACCAATCAACACTCCGAGTCCGAGTCATTGTGAGTCAAAAACATTAATAATTACAAATTTAACATAAACAAATAAACCATTCAACCCATCATTCAAACAGGAAGTCAGTCAGTCTGTCGATTATTCAGTCTCACACATTTAACAAACGTAGTGATGTTAATTTCTCATGGCTTCATGAGTCAAACAACAAAGCATTCAATCGGTAAAATCTACCAGTCATTCGATCACGCAGATTCACAGATTAGAGTAGTGTGGATGTTAACTTCCTGGTGGCTAGCTGGAAGTACGATTGGTTACTAACCTATAACATGTGTTTATTGTTGCAGGCCAACGGATTGAAACGTGGACGCAACCTTCGACAACAAACCTGTCTTGGAGTCCAAGAGAAGTGACCACAACTCTACAACCACAGTAACAACACAAATGGCAGCGTCCGCAAACACCGCCCTACTCCCCCCGTCCCAGTCTCTGTGTGGACAACAACCCATGGTCTCGGTTAAAGAGGAACCGTTAGAAGAGGAAGACAACTCTAACCGAGGTCTGGTGATTGACCTCATGCCTAGGAATGATCCCCCTTCTTCTTACACTAAGATCGTGGAAGACCTCTCCGACAACAATACAGGTGGATATCCTACAGACTTGTCCAGTCAGGGGACATACTTGGAGCAGACCTGCACGCGTTATCACCCGTATCAGCGAGCACCTAGAGAAGATAGATATAGCGACAGAGACAGAGACAGTCACTGTCAAAACAACGGCAACATTCTTACACACTTTCGCGCAGCCACGGACGCGAGTAGCGGTTTTAGCGACGAGGAAGCTGACGACCTGAACCGTTCCGGATCATTAGAGCAGAACAGAAACATGGTGACTGGCACCTTCCACTACGCCATCCCCAAAGATCGCCTCAACGACCTGGGGGCGAGCCAGTCTAGAGCTAAACGCGAGTTCGTTCCGGAGTTTAAGAAGGACCAGCAATACTGGAGCAAGAGACACAAGAACACCATCTCGGCCAGGCGGTCCCGCGTTAAGCGAAAGACCATTGAGAAGCTGATGGAGCACCGCATGCTGGAGCTACAGTCGGAGAACATGGAGCTGCGTAGAGAGCTGGGGAAGCTCCAAACCATCTTCGGCCTCCCCGTCACCAAGACCCCGGCCCCCTCCTCCTCGCCCGCAGGGTCTCCAGGGTCGTCCTCGTCGTCGTCAGGCATCGGGAACTCCTCCACTGGTGCCCCATCTCTGCACTCAAACAGCTCATCCCCCGCTCAGTGCGTGGAGGAGGAGAAGTGGAAGAAGGCAGACTATCAGCTGAAGGTGAAGCTTGCTAATGCAGGTCAGAACGGGAACGTTATGAACAAGAGCTGTGAGCGTGAGGGCGGGCCGGGCTACCGGGCGAGCAATGCTCATTCTCAGTCTGCGTCTAGTCTCTCTGCTCCCACCGCCCACTTCAGCTCTGTCCCCCAGCCCAAACTCTCCTCCCTCAGTGACAGCGGGGCCTACCCCCCTGTTGGGCACGCCAACAACGTGTACAGAAAGAATTCTCTGCCAGCCTCCTATCGCCATTCCCACAGTAACAACGCCCCACCCGCCGCGCATTGCAGCTCTTCTCCGGGTAGCAGTGATAACTGTCCCGCGTCAACGTTCGCCAAGAGCTACCCCACCTACTCTTCTCCTCTGTACTCCTCCACCCACTTCCCCTTCCCTGTTTACCCTGGTGCGCACCGAAGCAGGGCGGGGCATAATTATTCCGGGTTCTTCGTCAAGGGAGGTAGCTCCTCCTTTTCCTCCTCCTGTTCCTCCCCCTCTGCCACAACCAACGGCGGGTGTTCTTACCAACCGCACTTTAGTTCAGCCTCTACATCGCGGTTCGCCGCTGTCCCCTTGACCACCTCACAGGACTACTCCCCTCCGCACTACATGGCGTCGCAGAGCGACAGTTCCACAAACACCAGCACCTCATCCAGTTCCTGCTTCTACCTCCCCAACCACCACCACCTCCTCCCTCGCTCCCACCACGGCTCCGCAGCCAGTGACGCCTCCTCGGAGAGCAGCGGGTCGTCCTCGCTCCGCCCGAACTCTCTCAGCGACCACAGAGACCGCTCCTCCTCGTTCAGCAACAGCCCCTGTATGTCTGACGGCAGCTCAGGAGCTTCCGGTGGCAGTCCTGTCTTGGTGAGTGAAGATGATGCCAGCTCAGGCAGCGGAGAGTCGCGTAGGAGTTCCAGGAACAGCTTTGAGGAGGAGAGTTTTCGCAAGATCCCGCTCAAATGCCGTATGAAGCGCGGGCTGTACTTGCCTTATAACAAGGCCAATGTCAAAGCGAGGAAAGATTTTGTTTGATCCTGAGTTACTGAAGGCAAGAACGACTTGCTCCCGATCAATCCAGAAGCCAGAAAATACTATGTGCAATACTGAGCTATGGACAGTGTTGTCAATAAAAGTGATTTCGCTCTATAACCAGTCCTAAAGACATCGTTGTCAATGGCAAGGCTAAGGAATGATTACTTGCTGTCTTCGCAGACCTACCTGAAGGCGAGTAATGACTCGGTGGTTCTTAACATTGCTGTCAAGAGGAAAGCTTACTACCTGTCAGGGGTGGCGGCTCCAACTCACTTTAAATCGCCGAACATTGCAGGTGGGGCTGACGCCAATGACTGCCCAAAACGTCGGAAACTTGCCTAAACTTTTATGTCTGTTTCGGCTCATTTGCCTCAGAAGAAAAATCGCAGCAACATTCCTGCCAATTTTTGACCCGTGTCCGGTACATAAAGCTTGTCACGAAACAGTCATTCATGTTCGCTGTAAATACGGGTTACAATGTTTTGTGTTTCTTTGGTTTGTTTTTGTATATAAAAAGAAGAAAATTGCAGCCTCATCTGCTTTTAACACAGCAAACGATTCTCGTTGAAAAACAGAAGTGAATTTTTGAGCGTTCGTTGTTACAACAGATGCTTGTTGTTAAGAATATTTGTGAATGTTGTTTTGTGCCTTAAATCGTCACAAATGTTTTCCCCTAGCAATCTATTAAAACAATGAAATTGAACGCAGTTGGTGTGTGTGCGCGCATGTGTGTGTGTGTGTTTGTGTGTGTGTGTGTGCGTGTATGTGTGTGTGTGTTTGTGTGTGTGCGTGCGTGTGTGTGTCTGTGTCTGTGTGTGGGTGTCTGTGTGTTTGTCTGTGTGTTTGTCTGTGTCTGTGTCTGTGTTTGTTTGTGTGTGTGCGTGCGTGTGTGTGTATGTGTGTGTGTTTGTGTGTGTGTTTGTGTGTGTGTGTGTGTGTGTGTGTGTGTGTGTGTCGGTGTGTGTTTGTGTGTGTGTACGATGTTTGAAATTGAGCGGTAGCCAAACGAACCCGATTTAAGCATGTTATTGATATCAAAAACAATGAAATTGAAAGCAGTTACGATTTTGATTGCCTCTCTCTCTCTCTCTCTCTCTCTCTCTCTCTCTCTCTCTCTCTCTCTCGCTCTCTCTCTCTCTCTCTCGTTCTCTCTCTCTCTCTCTCTTTTTCTTTTTCTCTCTGTGCTTTGATGTAGTTTACATAAAAGAGGTCAAAGTTCACCATACCTCACAACACAGTCATCAGCATCTGACGTCAATACACACACTCAGGAAATGTTGAATCAGTTATTATGCAAACGGTTTTAATTAACACCGCAAAGGTGCAAAAAACATCTTTACTTACGTACGTAAATAGGATGAATATGAGAAAACTGTTGGTGCTTCCTCCCTTCCTTCCTTCATTCCTTCCTTCATTCCTTCCTTCCTTCCTTCCTTCCTTCCTTCACACGAAAAACAAATCATAAAAACAAAAAACACTTAAAAAAAACACCAACATAATCCCTTTTATTTCAATGCACTGTCGAATGACAGTAGGAACCACTTTCTGGAGAACAACAATGTTGTTTTGTCAAGCAAGGACTTCAAGCGTTCAACACATGCTGTTGAATAAAAAGGCACATCTTGAACAAGCTTAGAAGTCTTCTTTTTCAGACCGTAAGTCTTGATTTTAATACCACCCTGGTTATGTAAGACCTAATTCTTAGGACGAACCAAACACGTTGGTGATAATCAAACAAATTATTTAGTTTATGTGTAAAATTGTTTCGTTGATAATATCGTTGTTTCATTTTGTATATATCGGGTATCTGTTTGTCTCGCCATAATCATATAAGATCGTTGGGTGTTAGAATTCGAATTCCGAAGAACTTCTTCAATGCAAATACATGGACTTTTGATTACACTGCAGGGCAGCCTTATCCAGTCCCAATATCTCAGCACCATACTGTACTGTTGGTTGTACTTGGTAATCAAACAACTTAAAAAAAAAAAAAAAAAGACATTCAAACTATTATTACCATGCGAGTCTACGACCTGTAGGTTTACACGGGGTGGTTTTTTTCGGTGGGAAGGCAAGAAGTAAGTTATTTACCAGAAAAGCCCTTGCACCAAACAAGAAAATCACAGGCAGGATGATACCCTGATGAAACTGTTGACACAAAATATACCCATGTGATTGTTGACAGAGAATACCCCGATGAAGCTATTGACAACCGTATTTGCACGACATCTTAGTTGTCCTATCAGACTACACCAACGAAACGACCACAGAGTTTATGTGTGGGTTATGCATGTCAGCAAAGTAGAACAACGATCTTCTATGCATCTTCGTAAACTAGATCCTGAATGTCAATAGTAGGTAGGCGTGCTAATTCCTCGCCATTTGAGTAATCTATCGCAAACACACAAAGTGTGGGAGGAAAAGCAACTGAATATATAAAAACACACCTACGATAAATTAGTCCCTAGCAAAAAAACCACGTTATGTCCCAAATAGATACTAATTCTGGGGACAAAAATATAAATATAGCGTAAATTAGTAGGCCTGTCCAAGACAATAGAGTTGTGGTTGCTGGGTGTTGTTGTTTTCTGTTTTTGTTTTTTCAGGTCAAGGAACGTAAGGACATTGTCTTTGTGGAACTGACAACTGCATGATGTCATCGGCTTGAAACAATGATCGAGAAGGTATAAAACAAGACATGCAGGCCGCGCTTGTTTGTTGATATTGCATTTGTTCACTTTCAGAATGGTTGTAGTTTGTATCTGTCGATCTATCCCATCCGCTCCCCCCCCCCCTCTTCTCAAACCAACACACACCCTTTGTCCCATCCATCCTCCTCGCCCTTTCCTTACATCTTGCTCATTTCGAAACGGCGAGGCTTGATGAAGGCTTTCTGATCAGAAAATACAACACAATCTTTTAGTGTATTTATCATGATAATTGTGGCGGCCCACGAAAACAGAGACATGTTCTTTTTTAAAGAGAGAGAGAAATAAAGAGACAGAGACAGACAGAGAGAGAGAAATAAAGAGACAGAGACAGACAGAGAGAAAGAGAGAAAAGCAATCAAAACACATAAAATCGCGCACGCACGCACTCAAGCATGCACGCGCGCGCGCGCACACACACACACACACACGCACGCACGCGCGCGAACACACACACACACACACACACACACACCCCAACTGCGTTCAATTTCATTGTTTTTAATATCAATAACATGTAACACAAACTATTACTATTTAATTTCACGATAACACTTCAACATAAAGCGAGTAAAAAGGCTGCACGAATGATAAAGAAAATTAACATTTATACAAGACATGATTAACGAGAGAACATGATAAAATAATGTTGGTCGTGGAGGAGGCTTTTGTAAGAACATACCACTCTACGAAAACACATGTATAGATTGCTGGGGAAAAACAAGAAGACATTTGTAACGATTTAAGGCACAAAACAACATTCACAAATATTCTTAACAACAATCATCTGTTGTAACCACGAACGCTCAAAAATTCACTTCTGTTTTTCAACGAGAATCGTTTGCTGTGTTAAAAGCACATGAGGCTGCAATTTTCTTCTTTTTATATACAAAAACAAACCAAAGAAACACAAAACATTGTAACCCGTATTTACAGCGAATATGTATGACTGTTTCGTGACAAGCTTTATGTATGGGACACGGGTCAAAAATCACATCACTAGACAAAGTATTCAATCTCGAAGCAGTATTGTCTCAATAGAATATCATACATTACCTGCTATTCCGACTTGGTCGTGTGACAGACGTTTTCTTCCACAATAGATTACGTTGATTGTCTAACGAAGCCGTCAGGCTGAGTTAGACATCAACGTAATCTCGTGTGGAAGAAAACGTCTGTCACACGACCAAGTCGGAATAGCATTTATGTCTCACAGCTTCAACAGAGGAGAGAACAAACACGTTTTGTGTACTCAAGCTTGACAAACCTAAACACAGGAGCAGCCATTGTGGAGAGATTTACTTTTTGACGGAAGTGACCGAACAACTGTGAATGACGTCTCGGTGTATGTGAATGACGTCACAGTCATCGTCACAGTCTGTATCTTTTGAAGCATCGCATTCTTCATGACGTCTTTCTGTGTCTGCATCCGCGAAATGTTTGTTCATTCCGGGATCTTTGTCATCTATGTTACTCTGTCCCTATAGTTTCCAAGGGCAGCTGAATTCGCGTATGGAAACAGTACTGTCGTCTGGGATGCCGTTTTCAGTATTCTGAGCGTTGAAGAATGTGTAAAGAGAAGAAACGATAACAGCAGGAGAAATAAAAGTCGTGTGTACATTTTTTTGGCTTTTGGAGGGACGATTTTGAGCTTAAATCCTTTCTTGCCATGCTTCTAAAGCGTGTAACATACAATCTTGCACACGTTTGCTTTAGCAGTGGCAAAGAAGGAAATCAATCAATCAATCAATATGAAGCTTATATAGCGCGTATTCCGTGGGTACAGTTCTAAGCGCTTGTCGAAGAAAGCGTGTGACATAATAATATATTAAATATCACGATGTCAAATAAGCTCGACAGGCCAATAATATTCATTGATAATATTCATGCTCAAAAGCAGAACAGACATGCTTTGGGTTGTCACTCTTTTCAGATGAAAATACACCCGTGAAAATTATTTACATCGCAAAAAAAGTAAGAAACATAATCACTCGCGTTTAAGTAACATAGAGATAGCAACAAAGTTAAGTAGCTCTCTGGGTGAGTTATCGGGTAAATGACGTGTGATCAATAATGACAAGATTCTGTCGCCGTTAAATGTAAATGAAGTACCCGCATTTATCAACTGCAACCACACAAAGGGCAGTGTATCAAGGCAATTCGTCAACTTGTTTTGACTTTAGCATAACTGTTTGGTGGATCATCGAGTTTTTATTTAAGATGAGGTTTGGGCAACAGCCGAAGTCTCGGCTGAACTCTCTGCTGCTGCGCACAAAATAAGTCCCAATGAAGTCTTCGCCCGCCTTGAAGCTGATAGCATAATTAGCAGGAATTTTGCTGGAATATATCTTTTCATGCAAATGAGCCGAAACAGACATAAAAGATCAGGACATTTTCCGAAGTTTTAGGCAGTCATTGGCGTCAGACTTATCCCCCACCGTGAAAAGTTTGTGCAGAGTTTTCGGCTTCTTCTTCTTCTTCAGCGTTCCAGAAATTCTGGTGACGTGTGAGCTTGTTTGCCCATCTGGGTTCCCCACACTATACTCTGAGAGCATAGTCAGCCTCACTCCGCTTTCGTTGGGTAGGCATGCTGGGTATTTTCGTGTTTCCATAACCCACCGAACTCCAACATGGATTACAGGATCTTTTCCGTGCGCACTTGGTCTTGTGCTTGCGTGTACACACGAAGGGGGTTAAGTCACTAGCAGGTCTGCACATAAGTTGACCTGGTAGATCGGAACAAAAAGAGTTTTCGGCGATTTGAAGTGAGTTTCAGCCGACATCCCTGACAGCAATGTTTAGAGCCACCGAGTCATTACTCGTCTTCAGGGAGGTCTGCGAAGACAGCAAGTAATCATTCCTTAGCCTTGCCATTGACAAGAATATCTTTAGAACTGGTTATAAGGCGAAATAATTTTCATTGACAACACTGTCTACAGCTCAGTATAGCACAGTGTATTTTCTAGCTTCAGGGTTGATCGGGAGCAAGTCTCTATTGGCCTCGACACGGATTTCTTTTGGATAGGTTGATCGCGAGTAAAGTTTCCTTGACAACAATGTCTATAGCTCAGTATTACACAGAGTATTTTCTGGCTTCTGGATTGATCGGGAGCAAGTCGTTCTTGCCTTCAGTAACTCAGGATCAAACAAAATCTGTCCTCGACTTGACATTGGTCTTGTTATACGGCGAGTACAGCCCGCGCTTCATACGAAATTTGAGCGGGATCTTGCGAAATATGTCCTCATCAAAGCTGTTACTGGAACTCCTACGCGACTCTCCGCTGCCTGAGCTGGCATCATCTTCACTCACCAAGACAGGACTGCCACCGGAAGCTCCTGAGCTGCCATCAGACATACGGGAGCTGCTGCTGAACGAGGTGGGGCGGTCTCTGTGGTCGCTGAGAGAGTTCGGGCGGAGCGAGGACGACCCACTGCTCTCCGAGGAGGCGTCATTAACTGCAGAGCCGCGTTGGGAGCGAGGGAGGAAGTGGTGGTGGTTTGGAAGGTGGGAGCAGGAGCTTGATGAGGTGCTGGTGTTGGTGGAACTGTCGCTCTGCGACGCCATATGTAGTGCGGAGGGGAGTAATCCTGAGAGGTGGTCCTAGTGACAGCGGCGTACCGCGAGGAGGCGGAGGTAGAGGCTGAACTGACGTGCGCTTGGTAAGAACACCCGCCGTTGGTTGTGGCAGAGGGGGAGGAACAGGAGGAGGAAAAGGAGGAGCTACCTCCCTTGGCGAAGAACCCGGAATAATTATGCCCCGCCCTACTTCGGTGCGCACCGGGATAGACAAAGAATGAGGAGTGGCTGCGGGAGTACAGAGGAGAAGAGTAGGAGGGGTAGCTCTTGGCAAACGTTGACGAGAGACAGTTATCACTGCTTCCTGGAGAAGAGCTGCAATGCGCGGCGGATGGGGCGTTGTTCCTGTGGGCGTGGCAATAGGAGGATGGCAGAGAATTCTTTCTGTACACGTTATTGGCGTGCGCAGCAGGGGGGTAGGCCCCGCTGTCACTGAGGGAGAAGGGTTTGGGCTGGGAGGCAGAGCTGAAGTGAGCGGCGGGAGGAGAGAGACTAGACGCAGACTGAGAATGAGCATTGCCCGCCCGGTAGCCCGGCCCGCCCTCACGCTCACAGCTCTTGTTCATAACGTTCCCGTTCTGACCTGCATTAGCAAGCTTCACCTTCAGCTGATAGCCTGCCTTCTTCCCCTTCTCCTCCTCCACGCACTGAGCCGGGGAGGAGCTGTTTGAGTGGAGAGATGGGGCACCAGAGGAGGAGTTCCCGATGCCTGACGACGACGAGGACGACCCTGGAGACCCTGCGGGCGAGGAGGAGGGGGCCGGGGTCTTGGTGACGGGGAGGCCGAAGATGGTCTGGAGCTTCCATAGCTCTCTACGGAGCTCCATGTTCTCCGACTGTAGCTCCAGCATGCGGTGCTCCAACAGCTTTTCTATGGTCTTTCGCTTGACGCGGTACCGTTTGACGTAGATGTTGTTCTTGTGTCTCTTGCTCCAGTATTGAATGTCCTTCTTAAACTGTGGAACGAACTCGCGCTTAGCTCCATTCTGGCTCGCCCCCAGGTCGTTGAGGCGATCTTTGGAAATGGCGTAGTGGAGGGTGCCAGTCACAATATTTCCGTTCTGCTCCAATGGTCTGGAACGGCTCAGGTCGTCAGCTTCCTCGTCGCTAAAACCGCTACTCGCGTCCGTGGCTGCGCGAAAGTGTGTAGGAATGTTGCCGTTGTTTTGACAGTGACTGTCTCTGTCTCTGTCGCTATCTCTATCTTCTCTAGGTGCTCGCTGGTACGGGTGATAACGCGGGCTGGTCTGCTCCAAGTATTTACCCTGACTGGACAAGTCTGTAGGATATCCACCCGTATTGTTGTCGGAGAGGTCTTCCACGAGCTTAGTGTAAGAAGAAGGGGGATGATTCCTAGGCATGAGGTCAATCACCAGACCTCGGTTAGAGTTACCGTCCTCTTCTAACGGTTTCTCTTTAACCGAGACCATGGGTTGTTGTCCACACAGAGACTGGGAAGGGGGAAGGAGGGCGGGGTTTGCGGACGCCGCCATTTGTGTTGTTATTATGGTTGTAGAGTTGTGGTCACTCTTGGACTCCAAGACAGGTTTGTTGTGGAAGGTTGCGCATACGCTTCAATCCGTTGGCCTGCAACAATAAACAGATGTTATAGGTTAGTAACCAATCGTACTTACAGCTTCCACCAGGAAGTAAACATCGGTTATGGGAATGTGTATTGATTATCATTTTTAGAACGTGTCATAAGTAATCTGCTTGTTAACGTTCTTAATGTGGTTATTGTTTGAAAAAAAATGAATAAAACACGATTGAACCAAGTAAACATGCATCCACACTAGTCTAATCTGTGAAACTGTGTGATCGAATGACTGGCAGATTTAACCGATTGAATGCTTTGTTGTTTGACTCATGATCAGCCATGAGAAATTAAAATCAACATTTTTGCTTAATTTGTGAGACTGGTTGGTCGACAGACCTACTGTCGGTGTACTGACTTTCTGTTTGAATGACGGGTTGAATGTTTTGTTTTTATTGTTTAATTTTATTATTATTAATGTTTTCGACCCTAAATGACTCGGACTCGGATGGTTGATTGGTTCATCCAGTGGTTCGTTTATTGATTGTTTGACTGATTGAATGATGGTTTTACTTGCTTTGGCGGGGCAACCAAGGTTTAGCACATACATTCCTTTCAGTTTTTAGACTAAAACCATGCTCACAACTAAATTATGTCGTATTCAAAGAAGATGATTTCATCACATGAGAATTCTTCTCTAAAACACGAATTCAAAGCGTGTTAAACAATCTGTACAGAAAAGAGCAAGACAAACAACAACAAACTCACACAAAGCAAGTAAACAAATAACAGATCTTGACGTTTTTTGGTACACTAAAAGAAAATTCAAGCAAAAGAGACAGAAAAGAAAGGGGAAAACATTATTATAGGAAGCGGGCCTAAGGAAGTCAACATTCTTGAAGAAAGAATTGCGGAAATAAAATCTGAACACACAGGGTGACCTCCAAAGATACCACCATCTAAACTACTAATAACTTCCACATGTGTTCAGCGAGTTACTTTATATTTGGTGTACATTGGCCTAAGATGTGAGATGATAATTTCACATAGTTCCAAGCATGTAGGTCAAATGGTGTGATTTTTACATTTTCAGAAGACTTTTTTTTCACATTCAGAGATTGCCTCAATAGTAGGAGGTTTGACGCTGACCTGTTGTCACTCTCGTCTGACTTGAACCCTCCAGACTCCCTATTATTGCTGTTTCAACTCATAGTGTATTGTCTGACTCTGATGATGGTTTCTGTCAACAAGGCCTTTCAGAAAAGAAGAAAAAACCGGTACAAATCTGGAGGGCTAAATTCGAGTTAGTTTGGCCACCACTCAGTCCCAAGCTCTGTAAAAAAAAAAAAAAATCAGGTACAAATCTGGAGGGCTAAATTCGAGTTAGTGTCGACTCCAGTCAGTACCAAGCCTAGTACTTTTGAGCCAATCCCCGAATTTGGAATACATTTTCGAAAGAGCATAAAAGTCAGACCTTTTAACACGCAAGCTTGAAATTTTGTGAACGTACTTAATTTACCATTCCATATCTCAAGCCAATGTACACAAACTATGAAGTAGTTCACAAATTGAGTATGTATTAAAGTTTTAGTGGGTGGCATATTTTTTGGGTCACCCTGTTCATCATCCCACTACAGATCTGTCCAGGCTTTTGCACGAGATAAGATCATCATTCCACTTGGAAACATACCCTAAATTAACAGCCGAATATATAGTTATTCTGATGAACACGTGGGGGAATTCGGGGGCTGTGATTGGATGGTCTCTTCCGATCATCAAAGCATAATGCGGCGGAAGTCGGCCATTTTACTCAATATCCAAAAGCATATTGAGAAAAATGGCCGACGCATGATTCCGGTTCACTCATCTGTACCACGGCGATGTTTCTATCGACAACAGCATACACTGACAACTTAAAAGGCTGTTTCAACAACTGTGTTGTGAAGTCGAATGCACTTGGAGTCAGTTTTTCTTCCAAAGTCAGAAAGCGTGTAGCGGTGTGCATGTCTGCGCGAACAGGATGCGCGTAAGAAGTTTGTCTGCTATCAAACCCTGAGATCAACGCATCGACGCAAAAACTGTCATTTTGTAAGTTTGGAACAACAAATCAAGGTCATAACAGCTATAATCGCTATTGTGTTTTCAGCGTAGCAATAGGGTCCGATATTTAGACTCGAACAAGTATAATGCGACTCGTCTTCGACTCGTCGGCATTATACTTGTCTCGTCTAAATATCGGACCCTATTGCCACGCTGAAAACACAATAGCTGTTAATATTTTGTAGATTCATTCATTACAAATAATGTCACTCTGCAAACAAATATCCAATCAGCTGATTTTTTTTCAGCTGATTTTTGGTATGTGTCCGATTGGAAGGATGTTCTGATCCCTGGACGACTCTAGTCCTATGCTTACTTACAAGATGCTTAACGCGTAAAAACGGTTACGTTACCTTTAACAACCCCAATTGTAATGGCTGTGCAATTTCTCTTCACCTCCTGGAACTGTTTGCACGTCGCAGAAAGGTGCCACTTCACAATGTTGACAAACAAGGATCACAGATGAGCTCTGAATTCAGCAGCAGGTATGGAGAAGACGAACACAATCGAAGCACTGTCACTGAATGTCTGTATGAATCCATATCAGGTCATTTATAAAGATAGTGGCAACGGAATGACCAAGGCAACGCACGCTTGGCGACAATAGGGAGCTTTAGATATTGCGTCACGTACCCCGACCTCACCAATCCCTATCGGGATAAGTCACGCAGAGGAATGTTGTAAAAACTGCTCGTTAGATACCACGTCACGTATCAAAGTAGGGGAAAACTCCTTTCGAACATCATGCATTTCGTGCTTTAAAAAATCGTGGACAGCGCGCTAAAGTCTGCAACAATACCCAGTGTTGAAACTGCTGCTGTCATTGTGTGGGTGTCGCTGTGTGCTGCACGTGGAAGTTATG
The DNA here is from genome assembly GCF_037325665.1 of Littorina saxatilis. NCBI lineage: Eukaryota > Metazoa > Mollusca > Gastropoda > Littorinimorpha > Littorinidae > Littorina > Littorina saxatilis. Next base: position 33,735,402 of record NC_090249.1, read on the forward strand.
TTCCACTGACCCAGATCATACCGAGTGTAAACCAGCAGGTAAAGTCAATGATTTTGATTTTTTTAAAAGAAACAGAAAAGAAAAGTAGGGCAATCGAACTTCGAGCGTTGGTTTGTGTTCGTTCTGGGTCACTGGCCACCACGCTTTCACCTCCGCTTATAAGGGTGTGTGTTAGTGTGTAAGTGGGCGTCGTTGTGTTTCTGACTGTCGTGTGCGTGTGCGAATGTGTGTATGTGTGTATATGTGTGTGTGTGTTTGTATGTCTGTCTGCTTGTCTGTCTGTGTAAATGGGCGACGCCATGTGTGTGCGAGTGTGTTTGTGTGCGTGTGTGTGTGTGTGTATGTGTGTATGTGTGTATGTGTGTGTGTGTGTGTGTGTGTGTGTGTGTGTGTTTGTGGGTGTGCGTGTGTGCGTGCGTGCAAGCATGCCTTTATGTGTGTACCCAAACCTAGCCTTCAATTCAAATGAATTGGACGGAACATTACTTTATGGTCATTTACAAAGTCTTTATGAAACAAAACATTCTTACTGGGCAGTTTTACTAACCAAACTAAACAACACTCCCCCCCCCCCCCCCACCACACACACATATGATACACGTGTGCATTTGGTTACCTAGCAGACTTGATCTGTTCCTGGGAAAAGGTTACTGTTATGCTGAATTTTCAGTCTTTTTAAACATACGCTTCCTCGCGCTAGGTACTTGCTTCCTGGGAGTATTTTGGTCGAGATGACATTTCTAAATTTAGCTTGGGTCGTCCTTGCGTGCTTCATGGTTTGCTGTGATATCGCAGAGCCGTTGGAACAGGTCACCCGATTTATTTAATTTTTGTCAAGCAACCACACAACTAAAAATGTGGTTCTTTCTTAAATCCTTTTGATACTGCAACCACCAAGCCCTGAACATCCCCCCCTCCCCCGCCCATCCTCCCACCCCATGTATGTTGTAATTGTTCAAGTGTTTTTTCTGTTATATGGTTCTGTCCCTTTGGTTAGGTGATGTCCTGTAATGTACAGCATATACATGTAAAAAAACAAATTAAAAAAAAACTTCACAAAAAGAGAAAAAAAGAAAAGAAAAAAAAAGTGGTTTATGCGCCAGGATATAGGAACATGCTGTAAGGGGAGGTCTCGTACTTTATTTTAATGGTTCATATTTAGATTTTAAAGTAATAATTATGAGATACGTTGCCTTCACGTATCAAAAGCTCGCACAGCGATCGACAGTGGGAATAGTGATAGTGATAGGGGTGTAGTATGCACGTAACGTGGTATCTAACGCTCAGAAGTTGTCAAAAAGAAGGTCACAGTGTTCAAGTATTATCAAGACACCGACACATTTACACTAAAATCCATCCTAGGGGAGCTTTAAATTTCCATTATTTTTTCTTGCGGAGGGATTGAATTCATTCCACTGAACAAATTTAACTACAAAATACATTTGAACGAGCGGTATTTTGCTTTCTGTGTCTGCTTTTCGAAGTGAATCGAGGCGAGCACACTCAATTGAGGTCTAACGAATGACGTCTCACAACGTGCGCGGTCGTCCTTGGCGGTCAAGAAAGCCGCCGCGATCATTGCGCAGACGACACTTCTAGACCGCCAATACTTTTTTGTGCGCATCACGTGCTCCACATAAATCGGCCGGAAACGAAGCAATTGGGAAATCTGGATAGGCCCACAGAAGGATACGCGACGTAAGTCTCAGCGCCTTGTCGTTCGTGGGGTCATGCTCTTGACACATCGGCGACTACGATGTATACAAACCAGAATTATGAAATATGGACTGAAGCGTGAAGGAAAGATTCCAGAAAATATTGAGCATCCTTACACCCTTCTCGGATGGTTGGACTTGATAAAATCTGACATACGTTGCGCTGACGTATGGACGGGTTTGCTACGTGAACACGTACCTACTCACCACACGCAGCACGACCCGCATGTGAGACAGGTGTCTTGGTAGGTGACGTAGCTGGTAGGTGACGCAGTTTCTAAACCTCCTTAATGTTAGTTGTACACGTGTGAGGTCCACTGAGCCCACGTGCTATGACGTCTGTCAAAAACACAGGAGCTTGTATCCAATCGCCGTTCTGTAAATAATGATCGACCGGCGATTGGATACAAGCTCCTGTGGTCAAAAAGATCAACGTCATCGTAAACAAGATATTACAACTACATCCTATCCGTGGGGGTCCATACACATTTGCTTCGAAGCCGCTTGCACGTCAGAACCCCTTTTATGTTTAACAAGTTCGGGTGTTTAAATTAAAATTTAAAAAAACGGGGAAAATAATGACACAACTGTGGAAGTCAGAGATTGGACAAGCAAACGGAGTCTTTTGAATTTATCGGCACGATTAAATAATAATAATAATAATGAAAATTTTAAAAATAATAATAATAATGATTGTATATTAATATTAATAATAATAATAATTGTCAGTAAGTACTGGTGTCACATGACTGATGTGAACCAGTTGATTGGCTAATGGCGATGCGCTAAAACTGTTAGCGCACTCTTGGAGTGCGCTAACTTTTCCACAGAGCGTATTCTTACGCCCTTTACCTAAGCAAGACTGTGCTCTCATCCTCAGAATTAATTACTGACATGTAGCTTATATTCTCCACAATACCAAATGACCATAAATTCCCTACTTCTCAATTAAAGCAGAAGTGGGTTTTTTTTCTGACAGATTGCATGTGCCTGTGCCACAGTGCGGCTGCCACTGATCTAAAAATAGAAGCCGCTGGGTTTCATCTAATTCTCGCCGACTTGCATAGATTCTTCTCATCGTGTTAGTGGCATGTAGCTTATCATCCACATTACCAAATGATGAGTTAATATAAAATTCCCACCCGCTAGCAGAAAACACAAGTGTTATTCCGATAACGTACCAGCTAGACCAGTTTGGAAGACTGACTCGATCGACTCTGTCATACGTAGCCGCACTGACTACACTGAAATACGACTGCATCAGTTCAGTTTCCGAATTATTATTTCAAGGCAAGAACAATCGTAATCGAAAACGTGTAGGGTTCAGAACGTTCTTACCATTATAAGACTTACATGTATTACCAGCGTGCCTCGTGCGTGCAGACTCAGTCAGTGCAGACTGCATGCAGTGGTTTGATTGCCCTAGCAGACGACATAAACCCCGCTCAGCAAATTAACATGTTGGGCAAATGTGAACGAAAAAACGATGGGGATATAATACGTGTAGGGTTCAGAGCATTCTTACCGTTCATATTTAGTATCAGACTCCCCGATGAATGAAGATACAACACGAAAATATGCCACATTTGTTTTGAAAATGTGCGAACCGTCGAGTCCCGCGGCTTCGAGTCAATTCAAGGGGAGTCACTCCGCACAGTCAATCCGTCGAAGCTCGACTGGAGGTTTCGAATCGCAAATAATGAAGAGCACAGCCCTTTCTCCGAGTTCAAATGAGGTCTCTCTGAAAGATCATCACTGTTCAGATTAACGCTACACTGGAATTTACCAACAGAAATTAAAATGCGTGTGACGAAAGCACGACACACTTGAGACACCCCACACAAAAGTAGATCTTTACTGTACACGACCTGACCACACAGTTATGCCTATTCAAATGCGCGTTGCAAAATGTGCGCTTGGAATCTTCTTTTTTCTATGGCGGTACTGACAATATCGTTATTGAAACAATCCCAGTGCACTAAGGGATTTATAGAGCAAATCTCGAAAATAATTATTGAACTCAGCGCTATGCGCTTCGTTCAATAATGAATTTTCTCGATTTGCTCTATAAATCCCTTAGTGCACTGGGATGTCTCAATAACTTAAATTGTCAGTAAGTACTGGTGTCACATGACTGATGTGAAACAGTTGATTGGCTAATGGCAATGCGCTTAAAACTGTTAGCGCACACTTTTCCAGAGTGTATTCTTCCGCTCTTTTCCAAAGCGAGGCTGTGCCCCTTCTTTTGATTTGAAAAGATTCTTCTCATCCTCCGTGTTAATGACATGTAGCTTATCTTCTCCACATTACCAAATGATGCTTGACCCTAAATGTCCCGCGTCTAAAAGCAAAAGTGTTTTTTTCTGACAGATTTCATGCGCCTGTACCACAGCGAGTCGGGGTCATGCCAATACGTCCCAGTACCATTGTGTCCCAGTACCATTGCGTCCCAAAAAAATGCCGTCTCATTGCGTCCCATTAAGCAATCCCATTGGGTCCCAATACCATTGGGTCCCAGTGCCATTGCGTCCCGTACCATTGCGTCCCAACAAAACTGCGTGTCGATAGGTCCCAAGAAAATTGCATCTCGATACGTCCCATAAAGGAATCCCATTACGTCCCCGTACCATTACGTCCCAACACAATTGTTACTTGAGCAATGCTTTAACGCTGCGGTAGGCAGTGTGTGTGTGTGTGTGTGTGTGTGTGTGTGTGTGTGTGTGGGGTGAATGGGGAGGTGAGGTGGGCACAGTGAGGTGTGGGCCGCGGAAGGGGAGACCCGCGGAAGGGGGATGGGGTACGTGGTCATCGTGGTCAGACTAGGGGAGAGAAGGGATGGGTGGGTGTGAACAGTGATTAAGGACGGAGAAGAGATAAATAAATAAATAAACAGACATACACACAATCTGTTAAACACATTGATTTATGAGATATTTCGTTGGTCAGACAATTTTTAATTCATTATATTTTATAATCTGATGAAAGATGACAGGTTCCTTTTTTAAGCAAGACCTTTTATTCAAGAATCAAAATTTATTTTGATTTTAAGTGACACGTAGAAGATAACATATTGTAACAAGTATTATGACCCCTTTTTTTCCTTCATGATTTTTCATAAAGAAGAAATGTACTGTCTGATTGTGCAGTTTCCAATAATTATTCGTGTTTGTCAATTATTGTTCTCCAGTCACAGAGAGAGAGAGAGAGAGAGAGAGAGAGAGAGAGAGAGAGAGAGAGAGAGAGAGAGAGAGAGAGAGAGAGAGAGAGAGAGAGAGAGAGAGAGAGAGAGAGAGAGAACTCAGAACCCAGAATGGTTTATTATATTAAGGCCACAGCGAGAGAGAGAGAGAGAGAGAGAGAGAGAGAGAGAGAGAGAGAGAGAGAGAGAGAGAGAGAGAGAGGCAGAGAGAGACAGAGTGAGTGAGCGAGCGAGTGAGCAAGAGAGAGAGCAAGAGAGAGAGATAGAGAGAGTCACACACACACACACACACACACACGCACACACACACACACACACACGCACACACACACACACTGAAACACACACACACACACGCACACACATACACAGACATACATATACACACACAAACCAGGAGTGAGAGCGAGAGAAAAAAATGAGAAAGAGAGAGTCGTCAGTAAGTAGTGGTATTATCGCACGGGGAGTTGCGCGTGTTGTGGTCCGTGCTTGTATGTTGTTGTGCGTATTGTTTTGTGTGCGTGGCGTCGTCATGGTGTCTGAAGATGTTTCGTTAACTACACTATACTTTTCTTCGTGCTTTAGTTATGTATTTCAATGTGTTGGGTTAATGTGTTCTTCAGAAATGAATGTATGGTGCATGGTGGCAACGTGTGGTGGCTAAGTACTGTTGCTAAGAGTGTGTCACGTTTGGTTGCCATGTTTGCTAGTTGTGCTAGTCTTGGCGATCCACCACAGAAACACATAGAACGTATACACACCGGTGACACTGTGACGGTTCCCCTACGCTTTGTGTTCGGTGCCCTGACCCTTTGTGTTCGGTTCCCACTCGGTTCCCACACGCCAAAATTCGCGGACAAAACATCCATTTATGGTAGTATTACGCAATGTTGCTCTCTGAGAATGGTCTTGTTAGATCTGTGAGTGTTTACACTACATGCCTAGGTGCTGTTGGATTGAAGGTTTTTGATATTTTAGCCGTTATTAGGTAGAATGCCTTCCACTTTACTGCAAAACTGCATAATTCGTAGCATCGGCAAGAAATATCCTACCAAAAAATGCCTGCTTGGAACTGTCGTTGGTCCAGCAAAAAGTTCAACATGTCTGTAGCAGACAGCCCAAGTTTCAAGATTGTAGGGCCATCCAAACAGCCGTAATAATAAAAACAACAAAAGTAGTCAGTGAAATTGGCTGTGTTCGGTCCCCACACACTTTTGTGACGTAGGCGTGACGGTTCCCATAATTCATTGTGTCGGTCCCCACTTTCTGTGTCGGACCCCACTTTCGACCTAATTTCTCTGTGACGGACCCCACAACCAGCCTATTTTGTGTCGGTCCCCACACCTTCTTGGATTTATGACTTGCCGGTTACTTGTATCATTGTATTCATTGAATCTAATTGTCTCGGAGTTATTTTTCAGCAAAAACCGGCAAGGCAGCACCTTTTGTGATACCAAGTAAGTCAGATGACATCAGTATGTGTGTGTGTGTGTGTGTGTGTGTGTGTGTGTGTGTGTGTGTGTGTGTGTGTGTGTGTGTATGTGTGAGAGAGAGAGAGAGAGAGAGAGAGAGAGAGAGTGAGAGAGAGAGAGAGAGAGATTGACACCTTTCCAGATCACTCCGGTTATGCGACACTACCGCGAGCGTCACTACCGCGTGTCACACTACGGCGAGTACGACACTACCGCGGGTAACACTACCGCGTGTCACACTACCGCGAGTACGACACTACCGCGAGTATAACACTGCCGCGTGTCACACTACCGCGCGTACCACAACCGCGAGTACCATAACCGTAGAGAGAACGCATGCAAACTTACTTCTTGTGAGTTTGTGTTCTAACGGCTTTGATTGGAAGCAACCCATTCTATATGTATTCTGATAGTGTGTTCTGATCGTTTTGAGTTCTTGGTTAGCATGACAAACATTGAATTAGTGTTCAGAGAACAGACCAGGCCTTTTTGTTTTATATTTCAAGGAAACATTTCAACCTTTGCCTTCAGCCATGGAAGTCATAAAATGACACGCGGTAATGTTATACTCGCGGTAGTGTGACACGCGGTAGTGTTATACTCGCGGTAGTGTCGTACTCGCGGTAGTGTCGTACTCGCGGTAAGTTCTGTTTCCGTACCCGCGACAGCGGCAGCGACAAAAGAAAACGCGCGCAAACGCGTGACGTGTTTCCGTACTTGCGTTTTAAACATGCGGTAAAATCTGTAAACTCCCGCGTTGCCGCGCGACAACGCGAAAAAATCGCTCCAGGACCCTTTCAAAAAAATCGCGTCGCTTGCCGCTTGTCGCGCCGCTAACGCGTCGCGCGTGTGGAAACACTCCTGGTCATTTTCTATCTGCTTGATTTTCGTCGCACCGCTGGAAAAACGCTATCGCGGGTACGGAAACACAACTTTAGTGTGAGACGCGGTAGTGGTACTCGCGGTAGTGACGCTCGCGGTAGTGACCAGCACCCGATCACTCCACATAAACGCTGGTTCTGGTTGCATTGTGCCGCTGACATACAGCTAATAGGATTTTTACACCCCCGGTATAGGGGTGTGTATAGGTTTCACTCGATGTGTTTGTGTTCGCAAGTAGATCTCAAGAATGAACGGACCGATCGTCACCAAACTTGGTGAACAGGTTCTATACATTCCTGAGACGGTCCTTACAAAAATTGGGACCAGTCAAACACACGGTTAGGGAGTTATTGGTGGATTAAAATTATACAAGGCCTGGTATAGACGGACACCCCCGTTGGTCAAAGGGAAATAACCATTCTCACTGCCACCAACTGAGAAGGTTATTTCCCTTTGACGGGGGTGTAGTTCCTATCGGAGGAATTTCTTGTTTTAATCCTTTTGTGGTATTGCTGATGATGCTGAACATGTATTTTACTAGTTTACCAATATGTATCTTTGACCCTGATAGCCTACGAAAACGGAGCAATCATGGCCCAACATTGGCCCAATGCTGAATTTATTGGCGCGGTGTTGAGCCTTAGTCGGGCCGTTGTCGTAGGCTGTCAGGGTTTATGTAGCCTTGTTCCATTGTATTCTGACTGTCATAAAGTAATTAATTTTAAGAGAAAGCAGTCATGAACACAAGGAGCTGGGAAAAGTTGCCTCTTACAACAAGCGTGGATAAAGACACTTATTCCCCCCTCTGCTTCTTTACCTCTGTAAACTTGTAGGGGTAGTTATTTTTCGATAATGACCCAGCAACCAAACAAATAACGACCCAGCAACAGCCTGAATCCTCGATAGTGCAATGGGTTGAGAAGCTGTTCTGTTTCGATACTACTTTTTGCGACTGAAAAGTTCAGAACGCTCTAATGTACGAAGTATACATCTCTGGAGCAAACAATACAAACATACCGCATTTAAATTAACAACTACAGGCCTGAACACATGAATCTCCATATAAAATCCATGAGTTCGGTTGTTTTCTGAATCTAGATCAGACGTTCATCACAAGCAATTTCCCAAGGCAAGTAACTCATACTTTGTCTAGCGACAAGAGTAGTTCCCCTTCTTTTCACTCAGTTTCTTCGACAACAGACTGCAATCCGACGGTCAGTTTTCAACAATATTTCATTTAATAAACAGATCACACGCAACCAAATGCACACATCTCATCAATTTAAACAACATAAAGCGGTTTCATACACTATTTTCCCCAGAAAACTTAACTTCATACAGTTTTTAACGTTGGAACACGGGTGCAAAAGTTCGTCTGCTATTCCTATTTGACGAAAGAACATTATCCTAACCGATACCAAAACATATACAGAACACACAATATCTGCCTTTGCCGCCACAGCAGAATAACAGCATATCTGTGTACTTGATTTTAGTCCAAAATAGGAAAACTGACAAGAAGTGTTAACAGAATGGAATGATTTGCACGGAACTATACAACCGCGCATTAATCGATCGCCTGCGCAGGTTGACTGGTTGAGTGAATAGGATTCGATCAAACTTTCGCAAAAAACCTCCTCTTTTCTTTGAATAACTGAAGAAAGGAGGAATAAAGAGGTTACACACCTCGTCTCAGTGATTATCAAAAATAATGGTCTCAGTTCGCGGTCATGAAAAAGCTCGCTAAAGCTCGCATTTTTCATGATCCGCAAACTTCGACCATTATTTTTGATAGTCACTGAGACTCGGCATGTAACCTCTACATACTTGACACAGGCAAGTACTCTTTTTTTTTTCAATCACCACTAGAAGTCCCTGGGCAGCATTTTGCTCTGAAAACTGAATCTCACATACGACAGGTGGATCTTTTATTTTAAAAATGTGCCAAATTGCATATCTCCAGGGCCTTAAGACTAAGAGTAGATATTGGGAAGGCCAGTTCAAGAAGGTGTGGGTGGATCAACACATAATTTGCTGGTATACTGGGAACCGTCCCAGAGATAAATAATGTTATATATTATTTGTGGCATAAACTAATAAAGTTAGTCTCTCTCTCTCTCTCTCTCTCTCTCTCTCTCTCTCTCTCTCTCTCTCTCTCTCTCTCTCACACACACATACACACACATACTGATGTCATCTGACTTACTTGGTATCACAAAAGGTGCTGCCTTGCCGGTTTTTGCTGAAAAATAACTCCGAGACAATTAGATTCAATGAATACAATGATACAAGTAACCGGCAAGTCATAAATCCAAGAAGGTGTGGGGACCGACACAAAATAGGCTGGTTGTGGGGTCCGTCACAGAGAAATTAGGTCGAAAGTGGGGTCCGACACAGAAAGTGGGGACCGACACAATGAATTATGGGAACCGTCACGCCTACGTCACAAAAGTGTGTGGGGACCGAACACAGCCAATTTCACTGACTACTTTTGTTGTTTTTATTATTACGGCTGTTTGGATGGCCCTACAATCTTGAAACTTGGGCTGTCTGCTACAGACATGTTGAACTTTTTGCTGGACCAACGACAGTTCCAAGCAGGCATTTTTTGGTAGGATATTTCTTGCCGATGCTACGAATTATGCAGTTTTGCAGTAAAGTGGAAGGCATTCTACCTAATAACGGCTAAAATATCAAAAACCTTCAATCCAACAGCACCTAGGCATGTAGTGTAAACACTCACAGATCTAACAAGACCATTCTCAGAGAGCAACATTGCGTAATACTACCATAAATGGATGTTTTGTCCGCGAATTTTGGCGTGTGGGAACCGAGTGGGAACCGAACACAAAGGGTCAGGGCACCGGACACAAAGCGTAGGGGAACCGTCACAGTGTCACCGGTGTGGTATAACAGTGGGCGTACACACATACGTACAATGATGACGGACAATTTACAAACAAACGTGCGGTTGAACCGCGGATACGCTCATTGCTGACAGCACCGACATCACACCGGTTTAGACTAGAGAGAAATTAACATTCCACATTCAAAACCTTTAGACAAGAAAGAATCTTGAAGCATACCACACACAATTCAGGAAAACTATTTAAGAATTTACTTTAAGAATGATCACAACATATTACAAAATATACATCCTATTTCCCTATCCTATTAGAGTTAAAGTCGTCATACCTTGACTATTCGTTGACTGGGTACCAGACGGATGTCTTCTTATTCAGTGGTCAGGGCCGAGAGCTGAGAGCTGAGAGCTGAGAGAGCGAATATTCCCAGACCCGGAGGTCTGGGTTATAATTTGTAATCCTATATATCCGTTTCTGTCTTTTCTTATTCTTCCTTTTGATTGGTTATTCGTTTGATCTACTATTCTGCGTTTCGTGGCCTTCGGTTGCCAGTCTATCTCTTATTAGCCGAATCTGTCATAACGTTCTTCATAACTCCTTATCATCAACAAACTTTTGCCCTGTTGGCTTCAACTCTTATCTACATTATTACTTAAACTTGGACCTATCTTTCATGCGCTAGGTGACCCCTTGGCCGCCCAGTCTATCAAACCGAATCTGTCATAACGTTCTCCACAACTCCTTATAATCAACAAACTGTTGCCCTGTTGGCTTCAATTCTTATCTACATTATTACCTAAACTTTGAACCTATCTTTCATTTTTTAGTGACCTCTTGGCTGCTAAATTTATTCTTCAATCTCACTGTACAACTCGTTACTATTAACTAAATTCCATATATAATATTTACGATTATCGTTAAAACCTAAATCCCTTTTAAACTCTAAAATCCTAATTTTCACCGTGTGATAGTATTGACACGTAGCGATTATGACACGTAGCGCTAAAAGATGTAGTGCTGTCGACACGTAGTGATAATGAACGAATGATAGCGACTTATCGACAAATTATTTGTAGCACTAATCAACGTAGTGATAGCGACACGTAGCACAAATGACACGTAGGACAAATGACACGTAGCACAAATGACACGTAGCGCTAGCGATACTCACCCGGAACCTATCGATAAAATTTTTTGGTCAATGTCCGTCCACATGTTTGTCCGACATCACCGGTACACATCTTTTTATTTTATTTTTATTTGTGAAATACTAGTACTGCTATGTACCGACACGTTTTGTAATAAAAGTGCGTTTTGTAATAAATTTATTACAAATCGTGTTCGGCTTACACAATTTTTATTACAAATCGTGTTGAACGCGTTTTGTAATAAAAATTGTGTCATCCGAACACGATTTGTAATACATGTATTACAAAACGCACTTTTATTACAAAACGTGTCGCTACACTGCTACAGTAACATCTCAGAAATTAAATTCACTAGTATTGGGACTTAATGGTACGGGGACGCAATGGCAAGTAATTGTATTGGGACCTAATGGTACTGGGACGCAATGGTACTGGGACGCAATGGTACTGGGAGCTAATGGTACTGGGACGCAATGGTACTGGGACGTAATGGTACTGGGACGTAATGGTATTGGGACGTATTGACATGTAGCCCAGTGAGTCTGGCTTCTTCTTTCGACTTCCGAAGATTCCTCACAGCCGCTGTGTTAGTGGCATGTAGCTTATCGTCTCTACATTACCAAAGAATGATGCTTGACCCTAACATCTAATTTCCCGCGGCTAAAAGCAGAAGGTTTTTTTCTGACAAATTTCGAACTGGACAAAGCAGCATTAATTTGGAAGTCGACTGATTCAATAGACTGTCCTACTCGTATATGTAGCAGACGACATCATCAGTTCAGGACTGAAATGAACGGTTTTCGCATATTTCAATCAATCAATCTGAGGCTTATATCGCGCGTATTCCGTGGGTACAGTTCTAAGCGCAGGGATTTGTTTCTTCTTTTTTATGCAATTTATATCGCGCACATATTCAAGGCGCAGGGATTTAAGACAACTACGATGTAAACAGAATACGCGAAGGCTTCAAACTATTCTTACCATGTAATCATAGCACCAACCTCCCAGATGAATGCAGGTACATTGCGAGAAATAACATGCCAACTTTATTTGTTTGCGAATGAGGGAACGAACGTGTCACTGAGAACACTTTGAGGTCAGACACCGCATGTCTTGCACATCGTCCAACATTATCTACATGCTGTACTGCAACAAGTGTGACCATGCACAGTATATCGGGGAGACAAAAAACAGTCTCAAAACCCGCTTCTACTTGCATAGGTCACACATCCACAAATATGTTGGTACACATGTGACAATGCACTTCAGTTTACCTGGACACTCACTGCAGGACATGCGATGTTTACCCATCGAACAGGTGTACACCAACAACCCCACACACAGGCACGAGAGGGAACAGTTTTGGATCAGAAAGCTACAAACAGTCTTTCCAAGTGGACTAAACACTGTCACCAAATAATTTAATGTCAGATGTGACAACACCTTATAGTTGATGTAACATTCCTGCGATCACGCCCGGGACGTGTTTAACTTTTGAAAGTAAATTTGACTACAACTGTGTAAAAGATATCTACTTTTCATGAACCGCCTGTTTAGCAGACGATCTCTCCAATGTTTAACACAAAATCAGCAAACTCTCCTGTCACATAGAACGTCCATTGTATAGTGCAATGTTGAAATGAAGTTACCGGTCTGAAACATTTAGTCGTTTCTTCTGAGACAATCCTTGTTCTCTTATCATCTAGATCTACAGATTTACCGCAGTCTTCACCACGCGAATTCCCAACAGAAGTCAGACTTTCGAACATACAATATACGTAGGCAAGCATGATACGTCATGACGTCATATGATTCCTAGCATATTGACGTAATGCTAAACATCCGGTTATCTCGAGTTTTCTCCGTAATATACTGTTCAAAAAAAGAAACGCATAGCTTGTAATATTTGGTTAATTTAGTTATATTGCCACAAGGATATCCACCAAACTGCAGAAAATGTTTATCTGGTCGTCGACCTTTCGTCCATTGCCACAAGTGAGCTCTGCACGTGACGCATGCGTTATCAGTGGCTACAAAGTCAAAATTGCTCATTTGGCATGACCACTCGTCATGCTTCAGTGTAATCTCGTGAAACTCGGGGAATATTGAGCTCTCACCATGTCTTCCAAAACCCATAAAAGCGGATTGTTCGCCACAAAGAAATCAGACGACAATTCAGCGACGAAAGATGGCCCGATTGGGCAGAGAAGACCGCCAAATTGCATTGGGTCGTTTACAAGCAGGCCAAAGTCAAAGTGCAATCGCCAGGCACTTCCACGTGTCCCAGAGCACCATCAGTAGACTGTGGGTCAGGTTTCAAGCCACTGGCTCCGTTGCTGACTTGCCACGAGCGGGAAGACCAAGGGCGACAACTGCTGCTCACGACCGCTTCATACGGCTCCGCCACCTCCGGAATCGTTTCCTGTCGGCCTCATCTTCTGTCCAGGCTCTCCCCGGGCCACACCGATTATCGGACCAGACCGTGCGGAACCGCCTGCATGAAGCTGGTTTGAGAGCTCGCAGACCTCACAGAGGAGCTGTCCTCACCCGCCGCCATCGCCAGAACCGAGTGCAGTGGGGCAACCAGCACCTTCGCTGGACCGTCCGGAATCACTGGAGACACGTGTGGTTCAGCGACGAGTCCTACTTCCTGCTCCAGCGACATGATGGTCGGAGGAGGGTCTACCGGAGAGTAAACGAACGTTACGCGCCCAACTGTGTGGATGAGGCACCCGTTCATGGTGGTGGAGGCGTCATGGTGTGGGGGGCGATCAATACCGCTGGAAGGAGCACCCTGGTGCACGTCCAAGGGCGCAAAACTGCCCAGCGATACGTGGAGGAAATTCTGCGCCCACACGCCCTTCCTCTTCTGGCTGACCAGGATGCCATATCCCAGCAGGACAACGCTCGCCCGCACACAGCACGACTCACCACCCAGTTCCTCACCGACCACCATGTCCAGGTGCTTCCCTGGCCATCCATGTCGCCAGACATGAACCCGATAGAACACCTCTGGGATGAATTGGACAGACGTGTGCGCAGGCGAGAAGAAGCGCCGGCAAATCACCGCGATCTATTGCAGGCACTTCAGGAGGCGTGGGACACCATCCCACAGCAAGATATCCGGCATCTGATCCAGTCCATGCCCAGAAGGTGCCGGGCAGTTGTTGCTGCTCAAGGCAGTCACACCCCCTACTGACTTGACAGCCTCGGCACCCAATCGTATTGATTGACTGATTGATTTGAAGATGCAAATGAACTGTGTGTGCATTCAACTGTGTCCATACCAAATTTCAAACAAATAATCTAAATATTGGATTTTCTGTTAATTTTTTCGAAAAATAAAACAAATTTGGCAAGTAGCAACTATGCGTTTCTTTTTTTGAACAGTATACATGTCCGTGGGTTTTTAAATGTTCGGTTATTTCCGTGGCTTCATGCGGAAAGGGAACCGTCGTCTGCAATCAGCGAAAGGGACCATTCTGGTACTTGTTGCTGACAAAAACACAGAATAGCTATATAAACGCTATTGTGTTTTCATCGTAGCAAAAGGGTCCGATATTTAGACTCGAACAAGTTGAGCACAAAAGGTAAAAGAGGTGTCATGGCGATACAGAAGACCATGCGGAAGTTGAACACAGCAGACCCATGTCTATTTTGGAAAATGTTCGACACTCAGATCGAGCCTATATTGACATATGCAGCAGAAGTGTGGGGTTTATATGAAGCTCAGTCAATAGAAAAGGTTCACACCTTTGCAATAAAACGCTTTTTAAATGTGCCATTACATTCTTCGAACAAAATGGTTATGGAGAAACTGGTCGCTACCCGCTGTTTATTAGAACAACAGTGAAGTGTATAAAGTATTGGATTAAGTTGACCAGGTTGCCCATGACACGCCTTAGCAGGCAGGCTTACAAAATGTTATTGGCACAGTCTGAGGCAGGTAGAGAGAATTGGACAACAAAGGTGAACAAAAGTATTGGTTGAGAATGGATTTGGCTTCGTATGGTTAAGTCAAGGAGTCGGAATGGAGAGGCATTTTTTGAGACAATTTAAGGACAGGCTTATTTGTTGTTATAAACAGAATTGGCATTCTGAAATAGAAGAAAATGTGAAGTATAAGTGGTTTTATTCCTTCAAATGTGCATTTCAAGCAGAGAAATATTTGTGCATTACGGATAGATGGAGAAGGGATAATTTTGCAAGATTCAGACTGAGAACATGTGGTTTATATAGCAATAAACAGTGGTTTGTAATTGATGAACAAGTACAAAATTGCTTATGTCCATTGCGTACAGAGGAACCAGAAGATGAAGTCCACTTCCTCTTCAAGTGTAAATGTTAAGCGAGTTTGAGACAAAAGTTTGCAATTTTAGAATGTGCGTCCTCTCAGCCCGACATGAACACGGTGTTTCGACTGCTGGCATCGAGTGATTTGAGAGTGATGAGATCACTTGCATGTTTTATTGCTATGGCTTTGGATATAAGGAAGAAAAAAATGGAAGAAAGAGAATGTAGGGACATTGTAGAGTATTAAGTAAACAACAGATGGGTGGTCTGTTCCCATAACATCCTTAATGATTTAAGTTTTAATGATGTGTTTGATGCTTTTAGACTTTTTAACGAATTTTAATGCATTATTGTATGATGATTATGCAACTGGGAGGAAGAATCCGTGTGTGGGCGCGAGCGTACGTTTGTGTGTGTGGCAGACAGAGAGAGAGAGAGAGAGAGAGAGAGAGAGAGAGAGAGAGAGAGAGAGAGAGAGAGAGAGAGAGAGAGAGAGAGAGAGAGAGAGAGGGGAGAGAGAGAGAGAGAGAGAGAGAGAGAGAGAGAGAGAGAGAGAGAGAGAGAGAGAGAGAGAGAGAGAGAGAGAGAGGAGTGTGTGTGTGGATGTGTTTGCAGAGATGGTTATGTTTATTTCTTCTGTAAATTATATCCCCGTGTCTAAAGGGCTTTTAATTAAAGCTGAGGACAATAAACTCTCAAAGCGTCAAAGCGTCTCACACACACACACAAACACACACACACACACACACACACACACACACAAACACACACACACACACACACACCAATTCAAAAAACCGCTTTCAATTTCATTGTTTTTAATATCGATAACTTGTAACACAACTGTTACCATTTGATTTGACGATACCACTTCAACTTTCAGCGAGTAACAAGGCAGCACGAATGATAAAGAGAATTAACATTTATACAAGACATGATTCACGAAAGAACATGATAAATGCTGGTCGTGGAGGAGGCTTTTGTGAGAAAATAGCTCTCTACGGAAACACATGTTTAGATTGCTGGCAACAAGAAGACATTTGTAACGATTTAAGGCACAAAACAACATTCACAATTATTCTTGACAACAATCATCTGTTGTAACCACGAACGCTCAAAAATTCACTTCTGTTTTTCAATGAGAATCGTTTGCCGTGTTAAAAGCACATGCGGCTGCAATTTTCTTCTGTTTTTTTTTTAATACAAAAACAAACAAAAGAAACGCAAAAAATTGTAATCCGTATTCACAGGAAAAACTTATGACTGTTTTGTGACAAGCGGTATATGTACCGGACACGGCACAAAAATCACATCTCTAGACAAAGTAGTCAATCTCGAAGCAGTATTGTCTCGGTCAGCCCACATCACATACATGGCCAAGATTCGTCCAAATTGTACTCAGTGCTGGAGTAAGTACAGATACAGGATAAAAAGGTAGTAACAATACAAAAATATACTTCTACGTAAGTACCGATCAGAAGTCCTGTCTAGTCTAGCATGTGCATTAATACACACAAGAGCTACTGAAATATACATAACACAGCTAATAAACGGAAACGGGTCTAAACAGAATTATTCCCCTTCGTCATAGTTTAACAATTCAAGGTTGTAGTTTTTTTTAAAGTTTTTTTATCAAAAACAAAATGAAACAACGATGTTATGAATAGAACAACAAGTTTACATACAAATTAAAACATTTGTTTGATTATCATCAACGTGTTTGGTTCGTCGAAAGAGTTAGATAGTAGCGTTTTTTGTCGTGGAAAATAAAATCATTCAGAACAAGTTACTGCCGCATTAGTAAACAAGGTGATCACGGATAGTGAATCAAATCATTGCAATACTGAGCATTTTAGGTAATTGTTCTTCACAGAAATGTGTTCGTCTTGTCTGTTAGATTGTAAGTATGCAAAGAGCATACTGAGAAGAGTTTTGATAGGCCGCGTCCAGACAACAGTTCAGTCTTTTCTTTTTTTTTATTTCAGAACCAACGATTTTTCACACTTTTTCTGTTTCACTTACAACCCCCCCCCCCCCCCCCACCCCCACTCCCACCGCCTATCCCTATCCGCCGTGTGAGGCTTATAACTATGCTAGTCGCCAAGAGAAACGCACATTTTAATGACAGTTCTTTTGAACTTTTGATCTGGCGGCCTATATATAACCAAACATTATTGTGCACTTGCAATATGCATGCACAAAACACGAAACCCGTAAGCCAGGGACAATTACGTATCCCCTTGCGTCAAGAGGTAGCTTCAGATAATGATTGAAATAATGTAAGTAAGAATTTAGTCTCTGGATTTAATATCATTGTAAAATGAGGTGTTTTCTGTTCATTGACATTTGTTCATATAATTATCATTGAGCAGGAACATGTACGCATTTTCTCTCTGTGCGTCAAATTCTAAAATGCACGGCACAGACATGATAGTTATTTTAACAAGCAAACTTCACACACACCGGGATTTCTATAACGACGTTTACATCACAAATCACGCTGAAATAAACCATGCACCAGCATTACTTCTCTTTCAAGGTTTTTGCACAATGTATATAAAAAATACACAAAACACCTTTGTAAAACATGATGATTACACATTGTTACCAAAACAACGCACTACCTGGAAAAGGTCGGACGCGCGCGCGCGCGTGTCAGTTGTGTGTATGTGTGTGTGATAGTGTGCGTGTGCGTGTGAATGTGTGTGTGTGTGTGTGTGTGTGTGTGTGTATGTGTGTGTGTGTGTGTGTGTGTGTGTGATAGTGTGCGTGTGAGTGTGAGTGCGCGTGTGTGTGTGTGTGTGTGTGTGTGTGTGTGTCACGTGTGTGTGTGTGTGTGTGTGTGTGTGTGTGTCTGTGTGTGACAATGTGTTTTCAGGATAGGCAAGGAAGTTTGTGAAATATGTTTCGCTAAATCACTCCATTTTCGTACGACCAATAGAATATCCTATATAATAATATATTATATCACGATGTCAAATAAGCTCGACAGGCCAATCATATTCAATGGACAATGATACTAACATCATCAAATGTGGAACAGATATGTTTTGGATTGTCACTCTTTTCAGCTAAAAATACACCCGTGGAAATTATTTATATCGCAGAAAAATAAAATACGCAATTACTCGCGTTTAATTTACATATAGATAGCAACATAGTCTAGTAGCTCTGCAGGTGTGGTGTCGTGTAAATGATGTGGGATTCAATTATGACAAGATTCTGTCGCCGTTATGTAAATGAAATACCCGCATTTATCAACAACAACCACACAAAGGCAATGTATCAAGGCAATTCGTCAACTTTTAAGAACACACACACACACACACACACACACACACACACACACACACACACGCGCGCGCGCGCCCACCAACGCACGCACGTACGCATAAAGCACGCACGTGCGCGCACACGCAATTACACGCACAGTCACACTAATTTTTTTTTTAGGAAAATCACCTCATGAAAGACATAGTTTACAAGATGAGACAACACTGCAACTTTAACATCAATTCATGTTAACTGAGCATCAAAGTGTACAATCTCAAAGTTAATGTTCGCAATTTCAACATTAATGTACGCAAATGAAACATTACTGCACGAACATTTCACAAAAAAACGTACACAAGTTCAACATTAGCGTACATGTAGATCAACTGCACCTCCGTGTACATATCAGCTGCACATCAATGTACATATCAACTGCACATCACCGTACGCAAATGAAATATCTGTTCATGTACGCAGTGTTGTTTCTAGACACAGGAACAAAATAGGTCAGTTGGACCTGGATTCAAAATATATATACATCGGTCCAAATGAAAACTAGACGTGTGATTAGCTTGGAGGAAATGGACTTAAAATGCAAGTTACATAACATAATTCACAGTAAAACGAGGCTTTGCGATACTGGGGACGAAAGGCTTAGTTATCAGCTAGACCAGTGCAACTATCATACATGTCCTACCAAATGACCGAGGTAGGTATCAATGACGATGGGATACGATTACTACCCTAGTATAGACGTGTATACGATTTCTCCATCGTTTACAGAGATCCTTTGTTAGGTTAAAAAAAACAAAGCAAAACACACACAAAAACAGAAAGATTTCGCGAAATAAGTAACATTAAAATGTTTGTAAAATATTACGCGGCCAAAACAACCATTTAAAAAAATGGACAAGTTGACATGACAGCTATAAGGTCCTTGCCGAGATGTATATTTGCAGTATCTGTGGTCAGCCTATTCCGTGGACAAAGTATGAGTTTGTTGCCCTTGGAGTTAGCCTCACAATTTGCGATTTCTTTTTTGTAGTGTTCAGTTTAGTAGTATGACACAACACAAACAGGCATTAAACATAGTATTCCCCTTTTTATGATACTGTCTTAAGCTGTATCGGGGTTCAAAACGGTCTGAATGTTTCTTGTTCTCACGATCACTCTGGTCGGGGAGTAAGTCTTTGTTTGCCCTTGGTAGTATCAATGTCAAAAGCCAATTAAGGTCAAGTCTTCACTCATTTCAAGGAACTCGAATTGTAGGGCTGGCGCAGCTTCTTCTGCGTACGACACTTGAGTGGACATTTTTGTCTGCTAACTCAGCATTACACTGCGTATACATTCGGCTTTACATTGCAAGGAACAGGCACGCAAATCAAAGAAAACGTCCTCCAGACATGTCCCACCTTTGCTGACCTGACCCGCCGGAGATGGCGGACCTGAAGGAGAGACTGTGGGGTCGGGCCTGCGACGAGCTGAAGACTTAGTCATTTTAACAACCTTAACAAAGTAGCATAGTGACGGGAACGAAGTAGAAGAAGGTTGATCGGGTTATATGAGGGATTACATTTGACTTGCTCTTGGTAACGAAGTCTTCGCTCGCCTTGAAGCTGATCGGATCATGGGCAGGAATGTTGCTGGAATGTATCTTCTCAGGCAAATGAGCCGAAACAGACATAAAAGTTTAGGCAAATGTCCGAAGTTTTGGGCAGTCATTAGCGTCATCCTTGTACCCCACCGTGAAAAGTTTGTGCAGAGTTTTCAGCGATTTGAAGTAAGTTTCAGCCGCCACCCCTGACAGGTAGTAAGCTTTCCTCTTGACAGCAATGTTAAGAACCACCGAGTCATTACTCGCCTTCAGGTAGGTCTGCGAAGACAGCAAGTAATCATTCCTTAGCCTTGCCATTGACAACGATGTCTTTAGGACTGGTTATAGGGCGAGATCACTTTCCTTGACAACACTGTCTATAGTTCAGCATTGCACAGAGTATTTTCTGGCTTCTGGGTTGATCGGGAGCAAGTCTCCATTGCCTTCGACAAGGATGTCTCTTGGATAGGTCGATCGCGAGTATACTTTCCTTGAAAACTATGTCTATAGCTCAGTAATGAACAGAGTATTTTCTGGCTTTTAAATTGATCGGGAGCAAGTCTTTCTTGCCTTCAGTAATTCAGCATCAAACAAAATCTTTCCTCGCCTTGACATTGACCTTGTTATAAGGCGAGTACAGCCCGCGCTTCATACGGCATTTGAGCGGGATCTTGTGAAAACTCTCCTCCTCAAAGCTGTTCCTGGAACTCCTACGCGACTCCCCGCTGCCTGAGCTGGCATCGTCCTCACTCACCAGGACAGGACTGCCACCGGAAGCTCCTGAGCTGCCATCAGACATACAGGGGCTGTTGCTGAACGAGGAGGAGCGGTCTCTGTGGTCGCTGAGAGAGTTCGGGCGGAGCGAGGACGACCCGCTGCTCTCCGAGGAGGCGTCACTGGCTGCGGAGCCGTGGTGGGAGCGAGGGAGGAGGTGGTGGTGGTTGGGGAGGTAGGAGCAGGAGCTTGATGAGGTGCTGGTGTTGGTGGAACTGTCGCCCTGCGACGCCATGTAGTGCGGAGGGGAGTAGTCATGAGAGGTGGTCATGGGGGCAGCGGCGAACCGCGAGGAGGCGGAGGTAGAGGCTGACCTAACGTGCGGTTGGTAAGAACACCCGCCGTTGGTTGTGGCAGAGGGGGAGGAACAGGAGGAAGAAGAGGAGGAGCTACCTCCCTTGGCGAAGAACTCGGAATAGTTATGCCCTGACCCGCTTCGGTGCGCACCGGGATAGACGGGGAATGAGGAGTGGGTGGAGGAGTACAGAGGAGAAGAGTAGGAGGGGTAGCTCTTGGCGAACGTTGACGCGGGACAGTTATCACTGCTTCCCGCAGAAGAGCTGCTATGCGCGGCGGGTGGGGCGTTGTTCCTGTGGGGGTGGCGATAGGAGGCTGGCAGAGAATTCTTTCTGGACACGTTGTTGGCGTGCGCAGCAGGGGGGTAGGCCCCGCTGTCACTGAGGGAGGAAGGTTTGGGCTGGGGGGCAGAACTGAAGTGGGCGGCGGGAGGAGAGAGACTAGACGCAGACTGAGAATGAGCATTGCCCGCCCGGTAGCCCGGCCCGCCCTCACGCTCACAGCTCTTGTTTATAACGTTCCCGTTCTGACCTGCATTAGTAAGCTTCACCTTCTGCTGATAGCCTGCCTTCTTCCCCTTCTCCTCCTCCACGCACTGAGCCGGGGAGGAGCTGTTTGAGTGCAGAGATGGGGCGCCAGTGGAGGAGTTCCCGATGCCTGACGACGACGAGGACGACCCTGGAGACCCTGCGGGCGAGGAGGAGGGGGCCGGGGTCTTGGTGACGGGGAGGCCGAAGATGGTCTGGAGCTTCCCCAGCTCTCTACGCAGCTCCATGTTCTCCGACTGTAATTCCAGCATGCGGTGCTCCATCAGCTTCTCAATGGTCTTTCGCTTGACGCGGGACCGCCTGGCCGAGATGTTGTTCTTGTGCCTCTTGCTCCAGTATTGAATGTCCTTCTTAAACTCCGGAACGAACTCGCGTTTAGCTCTAGACTGGCTCGTACCCATGTCGTCGAGGCAATCTTTGGAGATGGCGAAGTGGAGGGTGCCAGTCACCATGTTTTCGTTCTGCTCTAATTGTCCGGAACGGCTCAGGTCGTCAGCTTCCTCGTCGCTAAAACCGCTACTCGCGTCCGTGGCTGCGCGAAAGTGTGTAGGAATGTTGCCGTTGTTTTGACAGTGACTGTCTCTGTCTCTGTCGCTATCTCTATCTTCTCTAGGTGCTCGCTGGTACGGGTGATAACGCGGGTTGCTCTGCTCCAAGTATTTCCCCTGACTAGACAAGTCTGTATTGTTGTCGGAAAGGTTTTCTGCGAATTTAGTGTAAGAAGAAGGGGGATCATTCCTAGGCATGAGGTCAATCACCAGACCTCGGTTAGAGTTATCGTCCTCTTCTAACGGTTCATCTTTAACCGAGACCATGGGTTGTTGTCCACACAGAGACTGGGACGGGGGGAGTAGGGCGGGGTTTGCGGACGCCGCCATTTGTGGTGTTACTGTGGTTGTAGAGTTGTGGTCACTTCTCTTGGACTCCAAGACAGGTTTGTTGTCGAAGGTTGCGTCTGCGTTTCAATCCGTTGGCCTGCAACAATAAACACATGTTATAGGTTAGTAACCAATCGTACTTCCAGCTAGCCACCAGGAAGTTAATATCCACACTAGTCTAGTGTGTAAATCTGCGCGATCGAATGATTGGATGAGCTAGCTGATTAAATAATTTGTCAATAGATTATTGTTTGACTCGTGTAGCCATGAGAAACATCAACACTTTGGTTTAATTTGTGAGACTGATTGATCGAATGTCTGACTGACTTGCTGATTTCATGATTGGTCGATTGATTCTTATTTTTGTTTACTGTTTTCAACCCTAAATGACTCACTCGGATTCAGAGGGTCAGCCATCGTCGATTGGTTATTGATAAAGTCATAGACTGTGTGTTTTGTTGATTGATTTGTTGTTTGATTGATTGAATGACGGGTTTGCTTGCCTTGACGGGTCAACCAAGGATCAACACGTATTCCTTTCAGCTTTAAGACCAAAACTATACACACAACTAAATTGTGTTGTAGTCAAAGAAGTAGCTTCCACACACACAAAATACAATTAAAACGTGTTAAACAATCTTTACAAAAAAAGAGGAAGAAAAACAACAACAAACAGACACAAGACAAGAAAACAGACCATGACGTTATCTGGTAAACTAAAAGAAACTTAAAGCAGAGGAGGAGAGAAAGGGAACAAAATACAGAAGAAAAGAGACAAAAAGGGGAAAGAAACACTTTATCATAGGAAGAGAAGCTAAGAAAGTCAACATTCTTAAAGAAAGAATTGCGTCAAGCATCTTGCGCGAATAAACAAAGAACACACCGTTCCCTTGTAGCGCAAAAACAAAGAAGGCATACACAGAATACGAGACATTATGTTTTGTACTTTGAAAAAACTACGACTATCAAGATAAATGTCTCCTGTCTGAGATTGTTGAAGTGACCGCTGACCTGGACGACTCTAGTCCTATGCTTAATTACAAGATGCTTAACGCGAAAAGATGGTTACCTTCAACAACCACAACTGTACTGGCTATGCAATTTCTATTCACCTCCTAGAAGAAAGGGGCCACTTCGCAATGTTGAAAAACTTCAAGGCTCACGGATGAGCTCTGAATTCAGCAGCAAACTGAGCGCTGCTACACAAGGCCCCTGGCCGATATAATGGGACTGAAGAAGGGCGCTTCTTTGCAAGGCACATGCAGGAACTATCGCCAGCTCCAACTCTTTCACAGATCAGTGTACACTTCCCAGGTACGGAGTAGACGAACACCTTCAAAGCACTATCACTGAATGTCTGTATGAATCCATTTCAGGTCATTTATAAAGATAGTGGCAAAAAGACCAAGGCAACGAACGCTTGGCGACAATGTCAGTTGCACTCGTGTGAGGTCCATTAGGCCCCGTGGCCATAGACTTTCACGCCTCACGCCTCACGTGATAGAAACATGAACCAACGTTATTTTTGTCGTGACGCGCCATACGACTCCACGCTTCATGCTTCACTCTTCACGCCTCGCGTGTCACGCGTGAAGAGGAAAGTGGGAAGGTTCACTTTTTCCAAGACGTGATATTAGGATGGAGATCTTATTGAGCTGGTTAGAGCGAGGCAACTACTTTGGGATCCTAGGCATCCTGATTATAAGGATAAGGATCAACGAAACCAGGTGTGGGAAGATCTACATGAACTTCTTCGACCGCCAAAAGGTTAGTTTTGATTGATTTTTTGAATGAAAATCCAACAGACACAGACGTGGCAAACAAAATAGGCTATGGCCGAGAGCATACCCTGATAATTGTCCTGAAATTTGTTTTCATCTGAAGAATCCATTTTCGAGCGCTAAAAATCAAAAACAAACCATCAACATAGGGGGCGTGAGGCGTGATGTCCTACCAAAAAAAGACATGATATATACGTGATACGTGAGGCGTGAGGCGTGATAGTCTATGGCCCAGCAGCCTTAAGCCCACGTGCTATGACGTCAACCATAAAGAGCAACACCATCGTAAACAAGATATTACAACTACTCCCCATCCTTGTGGTGACAAAGGAAAAAAAAAACCAGGACGACCTACCGCATTGCTAAAAACAAACAAACAAAGAGAACCTACTTAAATCTTGTACACACAAGCAGTCTTTTCAATAGCCCCGGTCTGACACTCGCTGTGCAGGTGGTCACACTCACGTTACGCCTTATGAATCGCTTATGCAAAGCGAATAATCAAAAAAAACCTTTTTTTTTTTAAACTTACAACGTCCGCCATCTTAACTGAAGTCAAGCGCCTCGCTCCCGCTAGCGAGAGGGCGCCACTGCCTGGCCTCTACTGATTGATCAACACGGCCTGCACTATGATAAGGTTCATAAGCGGTTTTTTGTTTGTTTAACTATTCACTTTGCATTAATCTCTTTGTCTCTCTTTCTGTCTGTCTTGTCTCCGTCTGTCTCTCTTTCTCTCAGACTAGTCTGAAGGAAGGTTATAATAGAGAAAGAGAAGAGGATAGGCAGAGACAAAGATAACAGACAATTTAAAAAAAAACACACTTTTTTTGTAGGAATTTGTACACAGGTAAAAGTAAAACTAAAGTACTTACCGTCTTTATTAAAGTCACCGCACAGTTGCCAGCAAAAAAGCGGGCTTGACACCAGCGTTTTGCTCACTGAAAAAAACACAGAAAAAAAGAGACCAATTAAGTTTCTGTCTGCAGCACTCTCTCTGTCTGTCTGTCTGTCTGTCTGTCTCTGTCTGTCTGTCTGTCTGTCTGTCTAGTCTGTCTGTCTGTCTGTCTCTCTCTCTCTCTCTCTCTTTCTGTTTGTCACACGCACGCAGGCCCGCACGAACACACACCGACCCCCCCCCACAGAGAGAGAGAGAGAGAGAGAGAGAGAGAGAGAGAGAGAGAGAGAGAGAGAGAGAGAGAGAGAGAGAGAGAGAGAGAGAGAGAGAGAGAGAGAGAGAGAGAGAGAGAGAGGTCTTTCTTTCTTTTTCTTTATTTGGTGTTTAACGTCGTTTTCAACCACGAAGGTTATATCGCGACGGGAGAGAGAGGTAGGTACGTGTAAATAATAGTATAAAAATATATCAACACCTACGTAGACACAGGTAATTATTTCTCAAGCGAAAGTCACCGTTCATTTCAGGCGAAACCGGCCGCTATTCGTTTCAAGTTCAGTTCAGATTCGACGAAAGTAAACAGAAAGTTCAACAGCGTTCTGCCTGGATCCAGCAAGAGTGCAAATATGACATTGGAAAAACAACTTCGTGATCACACACTTATAAGCGTCAGCAGCCTGCGCATCTCAGGGCAGTGTTATGGTCAAGGCCAAAACTGGATATTTTTGTCCCCCACCCCTACACACACACACTTCCCTCCGAGCTTCTTGAGCTTCTCGAGTCACTTAGCAGACAGCCCCCACCCCCCACCCCCCCCAAACCCCTCTCTCGGCCAAGTTCCACGCCGCATGGCTAATGGCAATACTCTCTCAAGGTTACAAGGTTTTAATTGGCCCATACGGTGCTAACATAACACACAGCTGAATAACTCTCTCACCAAACCCCACGAACCCCCTATTTCACCCACCAAACCCCACGAACCCCCTATTTCACCCATCTATATCACCTCCCCACCCCCCCCCCCCCCCCCCTGACAACCCATGTTCTGTATTGTCAAGCAGCCACGCGCAGAATCCGGTCAACATCATCAAATTATTCTTGTCGTGTATTTGTTTCTTGACAGGGGCAAAGGGATCAATCGATGCTCAGTGCTGCCATAGTTTCCCGTGAAAAACCCTGGTGACGTCATTACATGGCGGCCAGCACGCGGCGAGATAGAACATTCGACAGTCTCCGAATGAGGGGGCGGGGTGGTGGGGTTTGGGGGGGGGGGGGGGGGGGGGGGAAGGTATACAATTAGAGAGGAGGTGGACAGATGATTTAATTGTAGCAGATTGGTATGCGGGAGCCGGAGCAAACTTGTGGGTGTGACAATGACAAAAATGACAATTTGAAAGTCATGATGAATCAAAAAAAGGAAAATAAGAGTGGTGGCGCTGGTATTTTTTCAAACCGGTACGCAAACTGTTATGATGTAAACAGTCCAGAAAAAAACGGTAGGTTGGTCATTGGAAACAGTTAGAGCCCAACTCAGAGTACTGGTTTTATTGTTCTACCAGCAAAAAAACCAACCCGGTAGTTCTAAAAAACAAGCGGTTTAGTCAAACCGGCAGACAATTTTGTTCCGGTAATTTCTCGTTTCAACCGGTAACATACCGGTAATTACCGGTTAACGCCAATACTGAAATAACACTCCTAACAGAGGGAACCTGTAGACGTGACGCTGACATAATTAAACAAACGAGTTTACGAAATAAACTAACAAACGGATCATATCTCTATAAGTCCAAATATGAACGCCAAACTTAGTATTCAGTTTTTAGCAATAGTACGTGAAAATCACAAACGGATCATATCTCTATAAATAAATTAAAAACCACGCAGCAAAACGGCAAGTCAGCAAATCTCAGTGTATGTGGCCCTGAACTAGTGCACACGAGTGGTGTAACCCAGGTGGACGCATTTTGCATGACCTGTGTTACAATAGCAGCAACAACATAAATTGTCGCAGAAAGAATTAGGATGGGGGCGTTGGGGTGTGGGGGGGGGTGGGGGGGGAGGGGAGGGGAGAGTTGAGGAGAGGAGAGGAGAGGAGAGAGAGAGAGAGAGAGAGAGAGAGAGAGAGAGAGAGAGAGAGAGAGAGAGAGAAAGAGAGAGACAGAGAGACAGACAGACACACAGACACACAGACACACATACACACATACACACAGACAGACAGACAGAGAAAGATAAATGAAACGCTCGCAAGTGTAATCTGACAAACAAATGCATTCTCTGCACATGGACAGTGACCCACTATTTGGATAGTTGTACAATGTCGGTCAATGTCAATTGGGTTATTATTATTATTTTTGTTTTAGAGAGAGAGGGGGGGATGAGAGAGAGAGAGAGACAAAGAGAGAGAGAGAGAGACAGAGAGAGAGAGAGAGAGAGAGAGAGAGAGAGAGAGAGAGAGAAAGAGACACACAGACACACATACACACAGACACACAGACAGAGAAAGATAAATGAAACGCTCGCAAGTGTAATCTGACAAACAAATGCATTCTCTGCACATGGACAGTGACCCACTATTTGGATAGTTGTACAATGTCGGTCAATGTCAATTGGGTTATTATTATTATTTTTGTTTTAGAGAGAGAGAGGGGGATGAGAGAGAGAGGGAGAGAGAGAGAGAGAGAGAGAGAGAGAGAGAGAGAGAGAGAGAGAGAGAGAGAGAGAGAGAAAAGAGAGAGAGAGAGAAAAGAGAGAGAGAGAGAAGAGAGAAGAGAGAGAAAAGAGAGAGAGAGAGAAAAGAGAGAGAGAGAGAAGAGAGAAGAGAGAGAAAAGAGAGAGAGAGAGAGAGAAAAGAGAGGAGAGAGAGAGAGAGAGAAAAGAGAGAGAGAGAGAAAAGAGAGAGAAAGAGAGATAGAGAGAGAAACAGAGAGAGAGAGAGAGAGAGAGAGAGAGAGAGAGAGAGATAAACGAGTCGCACGAAGTGATACATGTACATCAAAACATTTAGTCAATTTTTCGGCCTGAAACATTGAAAACCAGTCATCAACGAGTCTATGTGTAGTAAGGCTTAACTAACCGAAACCATATGACTGACACGGGTCGCGCTCGTCTCCGCAAAGCATGCGAACGTAGTACCTAATTTACATAAACTGATTTTCTTAAATGCTGAACACATTGTCATTGTTAACATGACTTATCTATATTTGTTTTGGATTCAGGAAATAATAACGAATACAATGTGTTTATTTACTGACATTTCAATCGTATATTAAATATTTAGAGTTTTCCATGAAAACACTTATTCATATAATTAATGTTTAAGCTGTCAAGCTTAAAATGCAATCCCATAGTCCGGACTGAGTCAAAGATTGCTTGACCACAATTTCATTCAATTTAAGTTGAAAAATGAGGTTGTCGCAAAGCTCCCTCAACCTTTGTAAAAAAAAAAGAAAAAAAAAAGGAAAAACAAAACCACAAAAATCACACCTAATATGACATCATTAAAATAATGTATTGCCATCGTCTCGATTCCCAGTCTATTTGAAAACATTTAGTAAAAAAAAAAAAACACCTAAAAAAAACAAACACCACCACCTCCTGTATTCTTGTAGATCCGCTCAATCAACGCATTACGAGGGTCTGGTCGATAAGTCAGGTAAACTACGGAAATAAAGGCTTACGTGAGGCAGGTAGACACAACGCCCGCAGTGAAGTAGTTCAAGTTCACTGTCTTGGGCAATACTAAGGATTAAACAGTTAGTGGACGCGCCATATATATAATTAAACGCTCTCATTATAAATCTCTCTCTCTCTCTCTCTCTGGATATATAATATATATATATATATATATATATATATATATATATATATATATATATATATATATATATATAGAGAGAGAGAGAGAGAGAGAGAGAGAGAGAGAGAGAGAGAGAGAGAGAGAGAGCTGAGAGAGAGAGAGACAGAGAGAGAGAGACAGAGAGAGAGAGAGAGAGAGAGAGAGAGAGAGAGAGAGAGAGAGAGAGAGAGAGAGAGAGAGAGTTTCTGTCGCATACATGCAAGGCGGTCCAGAACATTTTCACTTTTGGCTACAGTATGCCGTCATATAAGGCGTTTTGCTCGGGGAAAAAAATTAAAAAAATTGGAAGATGCTCCGAAATGATTACAACATTTTTCGACGATTTGATAACAGTTTGGAGTTTTGCCGACTGCCAACACAACGACATCCGGGACTAAAGGCAGAAACAAATTCGCTAGGGTTGTATAAAATGTTCACTTTTGGCACCAGTATGCCGTCATAGCAACACCTGCAGATGACTGACCGCTGGCTACGTCACTCGCGGCTTGCTGGCGTTAGAGACGGTTATCTCATCGAGTCATGATTTACAACCTGGTTGTAACATTATGACAGAGAAAATTCGGCGAACCACGCCCGGTTTTGTGTGAGGCTTAGACGGATTAAATCAAAAAACAAAGAGACTGCCAACGTTCAACAATTCAGAATAAAAAAACCAAGAAAGGTAGGTTGTTGGAACGTTTGTTATTGACAAAACAATATATTCTTAGAGGCTTGGATGGATTATTAAGATTGATGTCATTCTAATTTCTTTTTTTTTGGTGAAGTTGCATACATACATTTTTATTCTAAATACCCAAAGTGAACAACATGTGTAACACCAGTACAAACCCCGACACGTACATACCTTAAGTCTCTCCGTTCACACACACAGACAGACAGACAGATATATACCGCGCGGCGCACTTCGGAAAAAACCCAATACGAACCCTCTCTTTTATGCAAAAACAACAACAAACAAGAACAACATCAACAATAAACAAAACAAAACAAAACAAAATAAACAAATACCATCAAAAATGAGGAAGAGACAGAGAGAGAGACAGAGTAAGTGAGAGAGACAGGCAGACAGACAGACACACAGATATAATACAAAATGGTAACTCTACTTACAGTATCACACATTGCTCGGCATTGGCACTGACAGTAGAACCCGTACACACGAAGCAACGGCAGCAAATCGACAGACGGCTTAACTTGAACTTGAATACTGAAGCAATGAATGCACAGCTCGTCACTTGCAGCGCGCGGCTGTCGATGTATCCGCGAATGAGACCACGCGCGCTGGGATTCGACACAGACAAGCCTGCCACTGTGCCGACCAAAATAGAACCACGTCGTTTTCTTGCGCAACGCTCAAACCTTAAAACCAGCTGATGAATTCATTATTTTGGCGAGAAAAATAGCACAGTGATAGTTGAATGTTGAAAAATGTATCGAACAGTGCGTTATAAACAGCAAGTGCATGGTTGGAAATTGAGAAAAGGTTTTGAGATTTATTATAACTGATAACTCAGATAAGGCACTTCTATGCGCAGGTATGAACTGAGAATTATCCCACGACCTGCCTCTTTGTCTCTGGGTCGTTCTCTCGACTAGGTTGCCACAAGCGTGACATGAGACTCCATTTTTTAGTTTTAATAAGGCATTAACATTATGTCAAATATAAAAGAACAGCCTCTGCTGGATGCATATGTGTTAAAAAAAAGATAGTCCAATACAAACTGTGTGACTGGCGTAACGTTTTAAAACGCCCGTTTGGAGAATGGTGCTAGTTGCATGGACACATATTTCGGCTGTAAGACAACACAATTGACATAGTTACTCCTCCAAATACTTCATATTATTCAAGAACTAACCTCTTAAATCCTGAAATGCCTGATACGGACCTGTTACCTACTTACGGAGCTGTTACACTTTCACAAAGAACCGTTGCACGCTCAGAACGAGGGGACTATTCATGACATCCCAATGTTCAAGAGCTAGAGAGCAGTCTCGAAAAAAAAACCACCTTGACTAAATGTAAAAAGGACAAATGATATATCAGCAGAAGCTGTCATCAGAAGCAACTTTGACTTACAAGGGAAACCAGGAAAGAAATAGGATTCAGCAGTGCTCAGCCGACTGACCCGCCGACTTAGATATTTCTGACGTCACAACTTTGAAACTTCAGACATGTTCAAGAATGATTGATCCCAACACAATACGAAAGTCACGTTGATATTGTTCAAAGTTGTAGGTCAAATTGGAGCTGAGTTCGATGTTAAGTCGAACAAATCAGTTTGAGTTTGTTTTTGTTGAAAGAAACCATAAATAGAACTTTAAAGCTTAACATATTTTCAGGCTCCGATAACTTTCAAAGAAAATTAAACACATTGATCGCCCTAGCATTTTCTTGATCTCCGTTGACTGTTAAGGTCAAACAGCGTTAGTTAGAGGCTGTTAATAGAAAAGAAAAGGACTATGATATAAATACCTTGTAGTTTTGGTTTTACAATCCCCATCCACCCCTCTCTCTCTCTCTCTCTCTCTCTCTCTCTCTCTCTCTCTCTCTCTCTCACCACCTGTCTCTCCGCTCTGTTAAAAAATAATTTTCTTTCCAAAAAATAAGGCTTCATCTTTGGCTCACGAAGTGTAGCCTATGCGATGCTAACTTTTGTCTGTCTGTGCGTGCGTGCGTATGTATGTATGTATGTATGTATGTCTGTGGTAGAAACTTTAACATTTGAAGACGTCATATTACATTGACGTCACATTATGACGTACGAGGGTTAGACGTCACGCGATGGAATTACTGAAAGTCTCGGTGATTGTTATTTTGAGCGGGCCGAGACTATTTGGCAGTCGTGTCCATGTAAGTAGGCTACATGCAGACAGACAGATCTAGATCTAGTGTCTCGCTTTCTTGCACAGTTTCACCTATGCTCTTTCTGTGTGTGTGTGTGTGTGTGTGTGTGTGTGTGTGTGTGTGTGTGTGTACTGTGTGTGTGTGTGTGTGTGTGTGTGTGTGTGTGTGTGTGTGTGTACTGTGTGTGTGTGTCACTGTGTGTGTGTGTGTGTGTGTGTGTGTACTGTGTGTGTGTGTGTGACGGAGTGATTGAGTTTGTGTTTCTGTTTGTCGATTTCTCACGTGAGCCTTGAAGGCTTCGCCTCTTGTTTTAAAATTCATTGTTTAAAATAAAACCAGAACCCTTAACACCCTTGGTCCCTCTCGTCAACCTTCATCACTGTGTTGGTAAGTATAATTGTTATTGTTACTCATCTTGTTGTTTATTGTTCGACAAGGAAGTTGAAAAGAGCATTCCCGTTGCAACATGACAAAGAAAACAAAGTGACTGACTAAGTTATAGCGTCTTTTTAGGACCAATTTTCCTGTCTTAGAGTTTGAGTTAATATGCTATATGGGGGGACAAAACACTGGGCAGACTTGCACACAAAGAACACGTGTGATCGTTTTATAGTTCTGAAAGTATGTTGTTGCGGTATTTCACAATGGGGATGAAAGTAAAGATTTTCAGGGGGGTTGTTTAGTTTATGCGGAATATGGTTGGAGTGGAAAAAACAAAGTGAGCGAGTATGAGCAAGCAACTGAGAAAAAGATACGCATCAAGAACGCGACATGTGTCCAAACACACACACACACACACACACACACACACACACACACACACACACACACACACACACACACACACACACCAGAAAGTGTCAATACACAAAGACGAAGACAAGAACAACATTTTTTTTATTTAAAACAAACTGGCAATGTAAAGAACAAGAAGAGCAAATGCTCATATGACTCACGTTCGCGATTCGTAAAGTAAATCAGAAAAAATGTATGTTTCATATCTTGCTTCATCTTACATAGGTGAGAGAGACTACCTATGGGTGGATCGAAATTTCATTGCTCTGGAAGAAGTTTGAGAACTTGCACATGACTCTATAATTCCAATCACGTTTGCACTCGCATTTCAATATTTAAAACAAAAATTGTTTTAGCATGGTATCAGACAGCAAGCCTTGCAGTATGCTCCATTTTGTTTCCTCTTAACTTTGCTGTATATGCTAGCATCTTTACAGCTGCAATCATTGCGGTGAAACGTTTTTTGACTTTTGTCCCAAGGTTTGGTCACGCAAAAACGATCCCACATTAAGGCTGTCCTTAATTGAGATATGACTTGGCGAAGATATCGAGACTGTCAGCGGCTGCCGGTGGTGTGGTCAACAGGTGGCTGCTCTCTGAGCCCTTGGCCTGCGTACTGCTTCAGGTACCAGCGTATGCTCTTTCAGCAGCCCAACGACTTCCAGGTTGGCGCAATCACCCTCGCCAGATGTACAACTGGAGCAGAAGCATGACAGGTGCCTTGTGACAATGGTCCCAACGCCCAGCCCAGACTTCACCTGATGAAAGTCTCGAGTGCCTTTTACGGTCCTCATTGCCAGTCCTGTCGATTTCTGTCGATGGTGTCCTGTGGCATCCAGAAAAATGAACGAAGAAAGTGATGACAGTCACCTGTTGGTTGCCTATTTAGTACACTGTTGAAACAGTGCAGGTAAAACTCCTTGGCGTCAGCGATGGTGGCCCTACCTGCCTTTACAGCGTTACTGGCATGGCTCTTCACTACCGCGCTCTCACCATCACTCGGGCCTTTACTATCGCAGCATCAATAATATGCAGTGCGTCGTCTGTGTCGCTGACTCTGCGCAGTTATATTCTGCCCATTATTACTAGCAACCTTGCGTCTGATATTGTCATCGGCATTTACAGTTGACAATACTGAATATATTTGCGTCCTGGAAACCTAACATTTCTTACATCTTAACATTTCTATCAGCGTTGAAAAAGATAAAATTGCTTACAGAGACTGTCGGTTTGTTTTATTAATCCAAAAGATCATTTTTATAGAACAAGACTGTGGGTAATATTAAATCCTCACAAACGGCGAATTGGAACGCGAAAAATGCTGTGGACATTCAGTGCATGTGTTCTCTATGACAGTCTCAGGCAGGCAGGATGTATGTTATTGCTGATGTCTGCCAAGACTCTCACGGTTAGTTCACACGACTGTCTGCGCATTCGTCGACATTACATGACGACAGCTATCTGGGTGGGTTGCTACAGCTTTGTTCAAGTTCACCGACACAGGAAAGGCAGAGAGCACGTGATACATGCCTCACGTTGTGTGCACGACAACGCGGTCATCGTAACATGCGTCACTTTTTGCCCTGTGGCGTGCAGATATATAATGCCAGAATCGGGTCTTGCTCCCGGAGTTTAAACACCTACGATCTAATCAGCACATTTCGAGTTTCAGCTCCAGGTGTGCAAGACTGCTTTGTGTAAACTAGATCAGTGCGTTGGTTGAAAAATAAAACGTGTTACATGTTCTAACCATATTTAGTACATTCGCATTTGGACTGCAATTTTATTTTATTATACGGTCAAATGCGTCGCTTTTAATTTCCATTCTAAGGTAAAGGTGGTTTTAGGGTTTGGGAAACCATGCTGAACTATTGTGTAATTATCAGAGAATGCGCTGTCGTTGTCAAAATTCACTCCTGGATTCATTTTTAACTGATAGACTACAGAGTATTTGGAGAGCTTCGATGGAAACAGATCGATAGATGGATGGATGGAGAGAGAGAGAGAGAGAGAGAGAGAGAGAGAGAGAGAGAGAGAGAGAGAGAGAGAGAGAGAGAGAGAGAGAGAGAGAGAGAGAGAGAGAGAGGGGGGGGGCAATTGCAGAGGTTTGGAATAGATGGAGACAAAAAACCAAAGAGAAACAAAGAGAGAGAGAGAGAGAGAGAGAGAGAGAGAGAGAGAGAGAGAGAGAGAGAGAGAGAGAGAGAGAGAGAGAGAGAGAGAGAGAGAGAGAGAGAGAGAGAGAGTAGGTGTTTACGCGTGCGTGCTTGTTTTTACTTGTCTCTTGACACTCTTTCCTTGACTGACATTGAAAATAGTACACAAACACACACACATACACACACGCACACACACACACACACACACACACACACACACACACACACACACACACACACACACACACACACACACACACACACACACACACACACACACATGCGCACGCAAACACACACACACGCAAACACACACACACACACACGCACACACACACACACACACACACACACACACACACACACACACACGCACGCGATGAGGTAAACAAAAGTCACTTATTTGTTGCTGAAAAATTGGTTCACGAGGGAAGGCAATCATATTTAATGCCACCGACCCCGCACCTGAAAGTCATGACGCATGCATATCCTCATTACATGTAACGGCCAGGTTATTTTCAGGTTCTACCGAAGCGTATGATTACTGAAAGCTGATCGATCTGTTGTGGCATTCATCACGGCTTAGTCGTTGCCGCAGTTAAGCATCTAAACTCATCATTGTTTAAAAATATCTCCCCTCTCTGTTAAGTTTCGAGGTAGACCGTTTTAGGAGGTGTATTGAATAAAAATAAAAAAGATTTACCAATATGGAGCTGTCACATTTTCTTTTCACTCACGTTTTCGCTCTTGACATTGAACACGTGAACTGTTGTAACAGGTTAAATACAAAGTGCAAGAATGATCACGACGAGCCAAAAGGGTGTGATATAAAAGGATATCTGATCCTAAGGGATGAGCTATGGAACTGTATAACTCTCTTTCCATTTGCATTGACCTTGCCGCCTGAATAAAATGTGTGTCCGCTGATAATACAGCTTTTTCATACATTGAATTACTTCGTTGTTGACGACCATGATCTTTCTTTCTTTCTTTCTTTATTTGGTGTTTAACGTCGTTTTCAACCACGAAGGTTATATCGCGACGAGGGAAAGGGGGGAGATGGGATAGGGGAAAGGGGGGGGGGAGATGGGATAGAGCCACTTGTTAAGTGTTTCTTGTTCACAAAAGCACTAATCAAAAAATTGCTCCAGGGGCTTGCAACGTAGTACAATATATGACCTTACTGGGAGAATGCAAGTTTCCAGTACAAAGGACTAAACATTTCTTACATACTGCTTGACTAAAAATCTTTACAAACATTGACGATATTCTATACAAGAACCACTTAACAAGGGTAAAAGGAGAAACAGAACCCGTTAGTCGCCTAATACGACATGCGGGGTGCAGAGAAATAAGGATGTGGAAAAGAAGACTTTTGGTAAGTGAAATAAAGGTGATGGATCCAGTCAGGTAGAAATAAGACAACAAGAAAAGAATTGGAAAACTGCAGGGAATAGTAGGGAGAGTTTTCTTGGAAGGAAATATAGGTGAAAGGACTGGTAAGGCAGAAATAAGACAAAAGAAGAGAAGAAACAGAACCGTTAGTCGCCTCTTACGACATGCTGGGTAGCATCGGGTAAATTCTTTCTAGTCCCAACCAATATGGGACTCCCCCTAACCCGCGGGGGGTACGACCATGATCATTATGCTCCGTCGCGATATAACCTTGAATGGTTGAAAACGACGTTAAACACCAAATAAAGAAAGAAAGATCTTTATGCTTTTCTCTATCTTTCAATGTGTCTTTTGCCTCAGTGCCATTAGCAATATTTGAAAATGCACTTGTGTTAATGAAATTGTCTCGCATTCTCAATTTTTGTGTTCAACTAATGTCGTAAATGCATGTATAACCGTTTTGGTACTCCTCGCCATATGGATACCCACATAATTATCGTCTTTGGGTTGGGACAGGAGGTGGATGATGAATGCGATGTGTGTGTGTGTGTGTGTGTGTGTGTGTGTGTGTGTGTGTGTGTGTGTGTGTTTGAGTTTCTGTGAGTAAAAGTGGGATCGTTCACAAACTTAATTTAAAAAAAAGACCCTGAGAATGAAAAAATAACAGTTATCAAATGTCTGAAAAGAAAAACAAAAGCCAAACAGAAATGGTTTCAAACTGTAGGTTAAAAAGACTGGGACGGGTGTCAAAAATGAAACGATAACGGGTGGAGGGAGTGAGGTGATTGGGCGAAAGGAAGGGGAAGGTGAAGGTTTTTATTGGTCAGGCAGCCAGCATGCCCGGACGGGGGACACACAGCGGTAACCGGTCAGTGTGGTGCAACGGGTCTCGTAACCTGCTCAAGCCAATGACCAGAATGACATAAGATCGTCGCTGAGGTAATAGTCGGACTTCTCCGGCCAGGGCTGCATTTGAATTTCACGCATTTGAATTTTTTTTTCGTTTTCTCGCATTTGATTTTCCCGCATTCGGTGGTTTGAATTTCACGCATGTGAGCTTTTGAAAATCACGCATGTAGTGTATGCGTTGGGGTGTGTGTACATGAGATAGAGTTGCTCGTGACCAATGATGAGTCTCAATTCACCTTGAAATAAGTTTTTGAAACATTTAAGCTTTCTCATTTGAGTAAATCGGGTCCTTGAAGTCGAGACTTGTTTTCAATCGCGCTGGACATCCACGTATCGAACAACGCCATGTCTTGATTTCTTGGTTTCACGGTCCTTGACGTATAAACTCCCACGGCTGAGAATTGCCGGATTTCCCCTGTTGGTTGTTGTAATCGTGATGTTCGTCTCTTGCTGTGCCATGGCGAAATGAGCCGTGTAGTTGAACTGAATTGTGATTTGTGAGTTGTGAGCGAACCGTCGTGACGTATAAACTCCCACGGATTTCCCATGTTGGTTGTTGGTATTCGTGTCTTGCTGAATTGTGATTTGTCACGCGTCTATACACGGGACTCACTCACAAACACACCGATTTGGGAGGGGGGGGGGGGGATACGTGCATGCCGCGTGCATGCGTGTGCGTGACATTCAAATGACAAGTAAGGAGAGATTTTAACTGGAAACCTGCGTGAAATTCATGTGTTAAGAAATGCGAGAAATTCATAGCGTAAAATTCAAAAGTGCATGAAATTCAGTTGCACCGCCGGCCAGCGCCGCACGATAACACGTTTCATTGCCAACTTCTTACGTAAAACTTTACTCCCTTCCCCTTCGCCATTGATGTGTTGGAAGGGATAAGGGTTATCCTAAACCGTACTAAACCGCTAACTCCCCCCCCTCCCTGTCATTCTAACCACAGGTACGTGACGTTGCTTGGGTGTGAGGCATAAGGGAAGGCTGGGGGTCTCTGAACCTCCCCACATTTACTTCGCTTAGAAGTGCTTTACCTACTGACTTCATCTAACCAAAGGCACATGCCGCTGGTTGGGTTAAGAGCATTGGGGAAGAGGGGGTCTCCTAAACCTTAATACACCTACCGAGATGGTAGGTGCCCGGCCCTGCACCCATAACCCCTCATCAAACCGTTGGAGTGTGCCTGTGGTCTTTACAAGGGTTTCTTGTTCTTACCTTACGTGGCAAAGACGATTGGCTACCAGGAAGTGAGCATAAATCATCAGTGCAAAAACTGTCAAACATGTATTCTGTTCCTTTGTTAGATTCGTCAGGACATACAACAGGTCCACTATAGCTTTATTTGAAGAAAATCTTGTCTTAGAAAAGCGGGGAGTCCAAAAATTGAGTAAACTTCTAGATTCTGTGAAAATGAAATCTGAAAAAGCAAGGGGGAGAGGGGATCGGAGGAGTGGCGATCACTGTGTGTGTGTGTGGGGATCGGAGGAGTTGCGATCACTGTGTGTGTGTGTGTGTGTGTGTGTGTGTGTTCGTGCGTGCGTGCGTGCGAGCGTGCGTGTGTGCGTGCGAGCGTGCTTGCGTGCGTGTGTGCGTGCGTGTGTGTGTGTATGTGTGTGTGCGTGTGAGGATGTGTGTGTGTGTGTGTGTGTGTGTGTGTGAGGTGGATGGGGTTGGAGGTGGGTAAATGTCTGTGATCATGTCAAGTTACAGAGTTAGGGCCTTGCTTGAAGTGAGGGGCACTCTGATACGTCCTAACGTTATTTTGTAATTGAATATTTGGCATACGTATTTTAATCTCACAAACATGCAAACTGAGTTCCAAAACAATCACCCAAAACAAACAAACAAACAAATAAACAAACAAACAAACAAACAAACACGCCTTTTCCCAAGAAACAGGAAAGACAACTCATCAATTTCCGCAAGAATAGTTCGTCTGAAACTCCTGGACTTCCTGAAGAAATGCAATAATACAGCCTGAGTGCAATTAGATCCTCGGCCATAACACACACTTATCGCGTCTTCTCTAGACAAAACAAAGTGTTCAGAAAAAACCCATCACTACCAGCATACAAACACCGACTGGAGACTAATTATGAAACAATGTTTGACCAATTCTGCGATGCAGATATGTTATTTTAATAATGAATATTGTCGGGCTCTGGGATAGTTGTTTTATTTGACTGTATTAGTTGGTAACACACACACACACACACACACACACACACACACACACACACACACACACACACACACACACACACACACACACACACACACACACACACACACACACACACACACACACACACACACACACACACACACACACACACACACA
Organism: Littorina saxatilis; assembly: GCF_037325665.1. Taxonomy (NCBI): domain Eukaryota; kingdom Metazoa; phylum Mollusca; class Gastropoda; order Littorinimorpha; family Littorinidae; genus Littorina; species Littorina saxatilis. The sequence continues at coordinate 33,775,324 of NC_090249.1, forward strand.
CACATGTACACACACACGCAAATTATAGATTTTGTTCTAATGACTGGCGTAGTGTATATCAGTAAGTTGAACTCTTTTGTGAGATTCTAGCTGAAAAGGCACTTTCTTTTACAAACTTTTGACATATCTTACAGGATATGACACATTTCAATACTTAGATAGACTTTGACCCGGCTGGATGGCGTTTTGAAATCTTTTCACGCCTGTAAGGTACATGTCTAACTTGAGCAAAATGGAGTTAAGACTTTCTAACCTTTGAATCAGGTGCCCATAATCCGTACAAAGAGTTCTGCCAACTGACATAATTATTACCCCAGCGTATCGCTTAATTACGCAAATCGCATTAATCCTTTTGATTTATCCAACCAAAACTGCTTACCGCTGGATACAAAAGTACGGTCTACAACCTTCACTACTCTGTTGGCTTTTTACAATCCTGTTGGATTAACTGGATAATGGCCGTAATGTGACGATCATTGGTTTGTCTGTTTGTTTGTTTGCTTAACGCCCAGCCGACAACGAAGGGCCATGTCAGCGCGATGCTGCTTTGACATTTAACGTGCGCCACACACAAGACAGAAGTCGCAGCACAGGCTTCATGTCTCACCCAGTCACATTATTCTGACACCGGACCAACCAGTCCTAGCACTAACCCCATAATGCCAGACGCCAGGCGGAGCAGCCACTAGATTGCCAATTTTAAAGTCTTAGGTATGACCCGGCCGGGGTTCGAACCCACGACCTCCCGATCACGGGGCGGACGCCTTACCACTAGTCCAACCGTGCCGCGGTCATTGGTAAACACACATATTTTGAACGACGTTTTGGAAAAGATTCAAAGCATTCACATGTTATTTTATTCCAGGCTTTGGGACTTAAATAGATTGCAACGAATTCAACAAATATGTGCGAAATGGTCTGAAAGAAAGCACTCTGTTTCGTTACATTTAAAACAAATTAAAGCTTGTATAATACCTGATATAAAAAAACACCTTTTAGATCGCTTCATAAGTTATTTAATACGATTCTGCGTTGCACAAAATGCTACCGCGCAGTAAAAGAAATTGTAAATAAAAGCTTATTTAATATCAACAAGAAAAAAGGGTTGATCAGAGATCAACAGGGCCAAAACATGTTGTAGAACATGGGGGGGGGGGGGGGGGGGGGGGGGATTAGTTGTGTGTGCGACTTTGAAAACGTAGAATGGAACTCCGCATAAAAGAACGTTCCAACGTAAAATCAAACTAACTCCTTTATACCGTATTTTGCCATGTTTAGGCACGGTCATGAAAGGGGTTCCAATGGTGCAGCCATAGTCGTATTTTTAGAGTATGCACAAACACACGCCTCATCCCCTAGATCATTGGTGACCTGAAGAAAGCAGTTAGAGCTGGGTTCAAGGCCATGCCTATTCAGGAAAGCTTCCGCGCCATTGACAATTTCGGAGGTGTAATTTGATAACACCTCAGTTTTGGAGAAAAGGTAAATGTCCGACCATTTTACCTATAGACTCGAAACTTTGTAGAATGGTCGTGGACGAACTAAAGTTCATGCACAACAGCTATCAAAATATTTGTTAAATTCAAATGACTGAAAAAATAACCCCTTCGTTGTAAAGTTTCACTTGCGCAATATGCGCAAATTTAATCAATGATATGAACGCATTCATCCATGGGAAATGTCCTGATCCTGCCTGCAATTGCTGTATTGAAGGCATTGATTGTCTAATGTTGATTAATGTATACTATGTCATTTGAATTACCCCAATCCACTCATATACAGAAAAATGAACGACTGAAACGGGAATCAAAGGTGGGAGCAGCAATGCAACTTCAATCACGGTATCATCAGTGGAAGAAAAGTGACTAAAAAGGAGGAAGCACCAATCCACACATAATCACAGTAACATGTAACACAAGGTGACTCGGATGAAGCAGCCACCCAACTAATGTATTATGACAATGAGCAATCTGCACATAACATAAAACCATCAAAGCGATGTTCCTTAAAATAAAATGGTATCCAGGTCACTTGGGTTCAGTTATGTCATAGCATAAAACAGCTCACTGCTCCCATGAATTGTTCTGAGCCTTGCAATGATAAGTAAAGCAATGAGAGCAGATCTGATGCAGTGCACTGTCAATCATTGGCCGGCTGAAATATACTGCAATCTTGATGCAAATTACCATGTAATTTTCTTGGTGATATGGTCATCACTGCAGGCAGTAAAAGATCACCCAACGTTTTGCAATGAAGAACAATGAAGTTATTAGTCGAACAAAAAATAAACAGACGAATAAAGATTGAAAATTGTCAAATGCAATGGGGCTGGATCTCCCTGTTGAAGAACTTTGAGCAAAAGACCACAAATGAGCTAACAAAGAATACTGTACGAAAGTACGAAATGTTACATGCACTGCAAGATCTCCCTGTTGAGAAACTTTGAGTAAAAGATACCCATTTTATTGCAAAGAAGACATACAGAGTAACATGTATATGAACAGAGTGCGAAGAATTCAAACAAAGAAGACCCGACATTTTTAAAATTATGTCAAATGCAGAGTGGCGGAAAATGTGTTTCGTGAGGAACTTACAGCACACCCACAGTCCGACGAAAAATGTCCTCCATGTCAAGGAACATTTGCACAATGTTGTCTTTGACAAATGTCAGTCCTCCTCGGTTAAGCACCGTTGTCATGTCAGTTGAAGAACCACAATCACTTTCTGACAGCTCACTGAACCTCAGTGCTTCTAAACAGCGCAGTTTCTCGTATCTGTATGCACCTTTCTTGAGGCCCCAAACTTTCTTTTTTAGTTTCTTCACCACACTCCCAGCAACATACCTGATCACATCCTTCTCCTCCTCACACACTGGCACCGGTCGGTCATTCGCGTTGTCTTCCTGTTTGCACCCATAGGTTGCTTCGACCAGCCTTTCAAACATCCTGAGGCAAATGGAAGCTGATGCATGAGTCGACTTGGTGACCTCTGTAATGCTTGCATGGCTTGCGTAGTACAATGCAAAATACTTTGAGTGAGCCTTTTCCTTGGCTGCGTTCCGGAACTTCCCTTGTAGACCAAGGCATGACTCAAACACCTGAAGTTTGTCCCGAAGAACAGCACCTGTCAAACAGACCACAAAGTCTTACACTTGAACACATACAATAGAACCACCTTTGTATTACCTCAAACAATCTGAGAAAGCGGGTCTTTAAAAGGAGGCAGTCTTAAAATGAAGGAAAATTTACAGAAGTTATGCACAGACAAACTGACAAAATAAGGTCTTAAAAGGGAGGGATTATCAAATTGGGGGGGGGGGGGGTGGTCCACTGTATATATATATATTTATACAATAATAGATTTTTATTAGTCCATATCTTGGGATAATTCCCTGCCTCGTATAACTTTAAAAGAAAGGCAAACACACACACAATTGTATCCAAAAAGAACACTTGCACATTGACAAGTCTGGAATGTGTACGCGAATGATCAACAATAATTACACGTATGCCATACAGGGAGCACTGCTTACTTGTCATGTATATATGACAGCTTATTCTCAGCGTAACTGAATAACTTGAAATTTAAACTTGAAATTGTTTTACATTATAAGCAAAAGTGAAAACACTACTCCAACAAAATTGTATTCATTCATACAGTGTTTCCCTAAACACTTACAGTCCAAGGTTTTAACATGGCTTCACAGATCAGCTGACAGGCATTCATTTTCTGCAATCTCACTGCACACCTCTTCCAGAAGTGGAACTGTCACCTGTTGACATTTAAAAACACATGTAAATGTACACACAGTGACACAATAAAAAATCATGCGTAATGAGAATTATCCAAAAATATTATATGATGCACTGGTGTCGAAATGTGTTATGGTATTTTATGTTATAACAGAATCTAAGTCTTGAAAAATACACATGTTCACACAAAAATATGGCAAATACCACATGAGACTGAAATATACACAAATCTGCAGTAACTTGACTGAGAAATAACCAGCGGGTGTAGTTGTAGGCATCACAATCACAAGACAAACAAATTCTGCCTTTATGTTTAATAATTTTTAACAATAAATGTTGCAAATGTAACAAATAACTTCTCACCTTTTGTGAAATAGTACTTTGAGCTTGACACACTTCTGACTGTATTGGGTTTTCATCAACAACAAAAGTGGTGCTTGCTTCCTGAAACAAAATTATTCAATGATGAGAAGAACTGAATGTGGCAGTGTTCAAAGTGATATTCAAACTTGCATGTACATGTAACTATCAGTACCTATACTGTAAAACGAGAAGGCTATTGCCATGCTCGTCAATCAGTATGTGTCATTCAGTGTTTTGTGCTGTGACAATGAAATGCAATCAATGATGAATGAATGTATCAGCAACTGCAAGTTCTTGTAGTCTAGAAATAAATACAACAATAATTTCAATTGAAACCACAAACTAGTCAAATAAATTGTGTAAATAGTTGGACAAAGAGATGCTTATTAACCCAGGGAAATAACAGGATTTCTTAGCAAAACTTTCCCAACCCAATTACCTGATTCAGTCCGGCTTTTCTGCTTTTATAACACTTACTTTCAGTTTCACTAGAATATATCACAACTACAAGAACAATGAAACAGGAATGAGATTTTGTTTTGTTTTTGTAAACTACATCAGGATTTAACTAGTTTGGAAGCTCTGCTTACATACAAAATACAGACAGTGACGTTCAATCGTGGTGACTGATCGGCAGTGCACTGACTGAGACGGACAATTTGATTTGATCGCTTCACCACGCCTTTCCAACTATGTGCTCCCATACAGTTTTGGTAGATACATGCTTGTTCAAGTATGTTATTAGTATTACCAATATGAATCTTATTTTCCTTTCGATGGTCAGTTTTACTCACCTCTGTAACGGCAGTCACCTCTGCGAATGCTGTCGAAGAATCTAACCGAAAGTAAACATTCTGGGAATCTACGCGCATCGGCCTTGACGCAAGTTCAATACTGAGCCAATGAGCGCGGCGCGGCGAAGTTGGCGATCCAGTCTATACATATCTCTGTTGAGGCCTTGCAAGGTTTTGACAGCAACAATAATTATTGTAGTTCTCTAAGACTTTATTTCTGTTTGATTTGTAATATGTTGGGAAGACATATTTATCAATTGATCAACAAAATAAAACATAATAAAAAACGACACAACGTACGTACATTGTTAAAATTATTATTGGCCAACGTTGAACATTTCACGAAGGCCTCAATCTTCCCGCACCGCAGACCAGATTAGTAGGTGCTTGATTTTGGTATTTTGATTTTACATAACATTAAACCTTTCTTGGGGTTCATGGTCATGGCAACAGCCATAATAGTATTATATCATGTATAATATTACATTTCAGCATATGTGAATTACATGTCATCATACCAAACTGTCATACATTTTTATTCCCACATCATTCTGATTGATCACAACCAAACCTACTATCAGTGGACACATCCAAATGTACGTGCCACTGATCTAAAAATAGCAACTTGCTGGGTCCTTTGCCGCCAACAGACACTGTTTGGCCTGTAGGTAAAATGTACAATGTATTTTCTGATTTGTGCACAAAAGCTTTTTTTAAAAAAAATTTTTTTACATAACAATGTTTAATGTCACTGTATGTTTAAAAGACCATGGTCACATTTGTAAAACAAAATGTTAAATTAGAAAATAAATAACATTTTGGTTCATGATTTTTTCTACACCTGTGCTGAAAATAAGAAATAAAAATGTCGGTATATAAGTCACTCAAATACAGCTAGATATGAATGGCTCGGTTTGAGTTTGTTGCAGTTGACCCTGCACAATACGACGTATGATGTTTTTGTTGAACAATTTTGCCGTCACTCCTCCCATAGGGTGACGTGTTTCACAACTTCCTGTGTTACACAAACTCTGTAATGACCAATTTTGCCTTCATCCCTCCCATAGGGTGACGGATTTCACAACTTTCTACAGATGAACAATGTTGCCTTCACCCCTCCCATAGGGTGATGGATGTCACAACTTCCTGTGTACACAAACTGATGACGTATTTCACAACAAAATGGCGCTGCCCAAGGTCAACCTCGAAACTAACCGTATAGAATGGGGGCGTCCTCGCCCCCATAATAACAATGTTGCCTTCACCCCTCCCATAGGGTGACGGATGTCACAACTTTCTGTGTACACAAACTGATGACGACATAAGCGCATGCGCAAACGCCTGCCGACACCCATAAGCTTTCAGCTATACATACATGTGAGCCAACGCCAGCGTAGTACTAGGGCTCATGGCCCTAGAATAAAATAGGCGAAGAAAATGCACGTTTTGTGTGGAATGGGGTGATTTATTTCCGTTGAGTAACTTCCCTTTGTTTGTGTACTTTATAGTGTTACCAGGCTGCCGCCTCTGGACTATTTTTAAATGAAAAGTTAATTATACATGTATCATAATATACATGTTGCTGCAATAACAGCCGATAACGTTTGTGCGTAAACATACATGAAACTGTCCAAGCCACCGAAACAAGGATTCAGGCAGTCATGAGAAGGAAAATAAATTGACCACACACACACACACACACACACACACGCACGCACCAACAAGCAAAGCATTAGGGTATGCCATCATTCTGTAACGCCTGTTTTCCAAAGTTCCCACAAGAAGAATGTTAATTCCTCGCACCACAAACCAGAATAGCGAGTAGCCATGCATGCCTCAGTCCAACATCGAAGCCAAAGTCCAGGCAGTGTAATCGCAGTCGTAAACAAAGGTCAAGTGGTCAAGCGGTCTTGGTCGGACGTTGAGAGGTTTTACATAATATGGGGCGCGACGCCCAGTCACCCTTACAGTCTTTTCATAACCTAAACTGAAAGGGTCCATATCGACCACCACCGCCATCTGTAAACGGTGACAAGGAATTTGGCCACACAAAACGGCCCATGCTATATTGTCTCTCAATCCTTTTGTCAATTTGCTATTAAAGGCAAGCGACCCCGATTGAAAAAAAAACCCAAGACGTCTCTTCCTAACCCTTTGTCTGACGTCAAAAGCGAAAGAAATTTCGAGAAGACGTCATAATGCGAATACTAGGAATAATGGTGTCACGTTAACATTCTGTCTCCCAGAAACTGACAAATAAATTTCGATAACCAAGTTTGTCTCGCTGACTTTGTCATGAATATATATACCAACAGTACAAAATGACTCGTAAGGTCACCGCCAGGCTGTGCATCTATCGGTAATGTACATCGTTATTACACCCCCGGTATAGGGGTGTGTATAGGTTTCGGTCGATGTGTTTGTTTGTTTGTTTGTTTGTTTGTTTGTGTTCGCATATAGATCTCAAGAATGAACGGACCGATCGTCACCAAACTTGGTGAACAGGTTCTATACATTCCTGAGACGGTCCTTACAAAAATTGGGACCAGTCAAACACACGGTTAGGGAGTTATTGGTGGATTAAAATTATACAAGGACTTATAGAGGGACATCTTAATGGTCAAAGGGAAATAACCATTCTCACTCAGTCACTGCCACCAACTGAGAAGGTTATTTCCCTTTGACGGGGGTGTTTTTCCTACCTCGAAGGAATTTCTTGTTATGGTTTGGATAAAGCAACACCAACAACGACTTTCTCGGGTGAAGTCTAAAATGTTCGTGGCAGATACTGTTGCCAGTGAAGAGTCTGTAAACGCTTCATAGCTAGTTGCCAACAGAATTGTTGCAAAAATCCCTGTCCGGCGTGTCGCAAAATAAAGAGGAACATTTGTGACAAGTTCACACTAACCTGCCATGACAGACAGTTGTCGAATTCGAGCCAATCAGTGCTAGATAGCAAGCAGGAACGAGTCAGGCAGGCGGGCTTAGCCAGGCAGAAGTTACGGCCCTGTTATGCAACATCGGCCCCGCAGGACAAAGCTGTCGGAGTGTAAAGATAGCTTTACATATATATATATATATATAACTGCGCTGGACTGTAAGCACGCTTTACATAACTCGTTGCCGTGCACCACGCACTCCAACCGATATATGACGCGGGACGTTGGGTAATACAAGGTTTGGCAGTCACACAAGAAAAACTGCGATAACGTTGTTTTCTATATTTGTGCCCGGGCAGGTATGACGGCAGAGTATTGCCAAAAGTGATATTGATACTGATCGTGGAGACAATGTCTAACATTTGTTGTCACGGATAAAGAATCTTGCCTAAGTTTGGGTATCTTGCCAGATTGAGTCAAAAGTAAAGGAGCCTACTGTTTAATTTACTGAGATCAACAGTGAGGTTAGTTTTGGTGGTAATCACAAGAGTCACTGCCGAATTACCGATACGTTTTAGTTAGTTGACAAAAAGGAAAAATCAAAAACACTCACGCACTCTACCACTCGGTCAGAACTAGAATGAAGAGTCACAATATCATGGTGTCAATTGTATGTTCAAACAGAAAAAAATGTTATATATATACATTTTTAAAACCAGTATAAAAACAAGTCGCGTAAGGCGAAAATACAACATTTAGTCAAGTAGCTGTCGAACTCACAGAATGAAACTGAACGCAATGCAACGCAGCAAGACCGTATACTCGTAGCATCGTCAGTCCACCGCTCACGGCAAAGGCAGTGAAATTGACAAGAAGAGCGGGGGAGTAGTTGCGCTGAGAAGGATAGCACGCTCTTCTGTACCTCTCTTCGTTTTAACTTTCTGAGCGTGTTTTTAATCCAAACATATCATATCTATATGTTTTTGGAATCAGGAACCGACAAGGAATAAGATGAAAGTGTTTTTAAATTGATTTCAAAAATTTAATTTTGATAATAATTTTTATATATTTAATTTTCAGAGCTTGTTTGTAATCCAAATATAACATATTTATATGTTTTTGGAATCAGCAAATGATGGAGAATAAGATGAACGTAAATTTGGATCGTTTTATAAAAAAAATATTTTTTTTACAATTTTCAGATTTTTAATGACCAAAGTCATTAATTAATTTTTAAGCCACCAAGCTGAAATGCAATA
>NC_090249.1:33789370-33819370 GCF_037325665.1 Littorina saxatilis
ATATTTGCAGCCTCCGAAAAATTGTTTCATTTAGAAGCCGATTACCGTTAACGTTATTCATGGCGCGATCTTGACTTTTCAACAAAAGATGATCACAGTACTAACACTATGATCACTAACACCGTCGACACTGCTTACTGTGTTACACGACCTTTGGTGATTTATTTTGTTTTGTGCGACAGCGCTGTAATAGGATATGTGATGTCTATTCTTATTAGCTTCCAACTACGTAAACAGTGGGTGGGATAAACATTTTAAGAGGGCAGGGTGTGGTGGATTGGGAATAAGAGATGGAGAGGGAGGGAGAGAGATGATCAGAGGATGATGATAGAGGATAGAGGTTTAAGGCTACGCCTTTTCTAACAACCAGTCCTTACATCTAATACAACATTATATTTGTTGAGAGAGAGAGAGAGAGAGAGAGAGAGAGAGAGAGAGAGAGAGAGAGAGAGAGAGAGAGAGAGAGAGAGAGAGAGAGAGCCAGCCAGTCAGCCAGTCAGCCAGCCAAAGAGTTCACAGAGGTGAAATCAACCTTCTGATGTCTTGCAATGGTTGATGCTTGAAGACGTGAGACACGATCGCTTACCGATGCAATTCTGGCAATCTATAATCCAAAGATACTATTAAACTACAAATTGTAATTCCTAAATTGCAAAAAAGGAAATTGTTTGCACTTAAAATGCACGTCATTATTTTGTTTTTCTGACCGTGAAAATGCAAAACACAGTTAAATGAAACCATTGCATAATTATTTCTGTATCATGCCAAGTTGTAAGGTATGCCTTACGGGCAAAATTCAGTTCCTAATTTTGAATCGTAAATTGAAACTGTGACATTCAAATCTTGGTTTCATTAAAAAAAATAATCTGCAGAAACTTATCAAATGTGGTTGAGTGCTGTTGACAAATATCAAATGTGGTTACATCAATATCATCATAAGGATCGGTGTCCGTCGGGCTGTCCGTACATCCTTCAAACTTTTGATCGCTTATAACTCCGATGTGGCATATTCTTCTGGCATATTTGTGATAAAAATGTTTAGCTATTCACTACGCAAAGTCCGGATAATTTCGCGATTAAGCGCTCACGCAAGTTTTCCTTCGCTCAAGGCTCGGTAGTTTTTTTTAACCAAATCGCCCCAAATTTGGCGTGCATGTCAATGTATCGATGCTGAATCCTGGTGACAAATTCGACCCTATTCAGTGACGCCCTGATAAAGTGTGAAAGCGTTGAAATGCGATCGCTAAGACCACAACCGACTAGTGAGTAGCATTCAAGAACAGGTCTAACGCGATTAAAATGCATAAATACTTCAGATAATTATAAAATGAGGTTGTGTTCTGTAGGCCGCCGCATAAATTTTGTGGGGGATTATTTTGTACTGTATTATGTCATGAAACAAAATGAAAAATGGTTTGATCAATGTATGCCCTCGGGAATATTGGATACATGCCAAAGAGGCTGCTTTATATTTCTGTCAGTTACAACGCAGTTTCCTGTTGCATTGGAAGAAGCAGAAAAACCCACCCAAGTTATTGTGAACATGAAGACATGTTTTTTTATGTAAGCACTCAGCAGAAGTTGCATCTTCTCTCCGGGGAAAAGTACTTGATTCTAAGAACAAGAAGAAGAACAAGAACAACAAGAACAACAACAACAACAACAACAATTAAAACAACAAGAAGAAGAACAATAACAACAATATAACAACAAAACAACGACAACATCAACAACAAAAACAACAACAACAAAAACAACACACACAAAAAACCCACCACCAACAACAACAACGTAAAAGTATATAATAAACCGGGCACAACTTTGAAGGAGTGATGAATAACGTAAAACCACGATCAGAGTCTCGAAAATCAACTCAACTCAACTCTGAGAGAGAGAGAGAGAGAGAGAGAGAGAGAGAGAGAGAGAGAGAGAGAGAGAGAGAGAGAGAGAGAGAGAGAGAGAGAGAGAGTGAGAGAGACAGAGACAGACAGAGACAGAGAGTCAGAGAGAGAAAGAGAGAGACAGAGACAGACAGAGAGAGAGAGAGAGAGAGAGAGAGAGAGAGAGAGAGAGAGAGACAGAGACAGAGAGACAGAGACAGAGAGACAGACAGACAGACAGACAGACAGACAGACAGAGAGTTGTCGTAGTTCTGCTGTATACGTATATATACTTTTTTTTTAAACAATCTCCGGAAGACTTTTTTTTCTCCAATAAATATGTGATGTACAATGAATGTGCCGAGTTATTGCCCCCACGGGGGGCTTCTTCAGGGCAATGGAGCTGACAAAACATATATGTTATATATGTCACAACCATTTTAATCACACAAGAAGGACCCATTAACACTAGAAACGCTTTACTGATAAAGTAGAGCAGATCGATACACGAAAAGAGAAAACAATTACGACAACTAAAACAAATCAGTTTCAAACTTTGTCAATCTAAGCACACACACACAAAAAGGTTCGACGCAGGTGGAAAAAAATCGGCGCAACTATTGATCGCAGCAAAGCACGGTACAGGTGGACCAGAACTTTACATAAAAAAGGGGGAAGAAGTTCAAGGATAGAAACGAAGGATGTCCTCCAGGAAAATGCTGAATATTCATCAAACCCTCCCGCAGAGCAATGCAGGCCAGACTTGTTCCTGTGGGCAATCACCTTAACTGATTTGCAGAATACCAGCAGCTGCTTTTTGATCTCTGAACCTGCGTCATCGCGGACCCAAAGTGACCCGAGGCCATATATCGGGAATCCACACATGCGCCGAACGCACGTATCTACATCAATCGCGTGTAGAAGTGCTATTGCTAAAAATCTGCGCACTTAGCGAACAGCTGTATTGCTGCTCTTTTTACATTTAGTCAAGTTTTGACTAAATGTTTTAACATAGAGGGGGAATCGAGACGAGGGTCACGGTCGTGGTGTATGTGTGTGTGTGTGTGTGTGTGTGTGTGTGTGTGTGTGTGTGTGTGTGTGTGTGTGTGTGTGTGTGTGTGTGTGTGTGTGCGTAGAGCGATTCACTGAGATTAAACTACTGGACCGATCTTTATGACATTTGACATGAGAGTTCCTGAGAATGATATCCCCGGACAATTTTTATTTTTTCGATAAATGTCTTTGATGACGTCATATCCGGCTTTTTGTAAAAGTTGAGGCGGCACTGTCACACCCTCATTTTTAAATCAAATTGATGGAAAATTTGGCAAAGCAATTTTTGACGAAGGCCGGACTTTGGTATTGCATTTCAGTTTGGTGGCTTAAAAAATAGTTAATGAATTTGGTCATTAAAAATCGGAAACTTGTCATTACATTTTTTTTGTAAACGATCCAAAAACAATTTCATCTTATTCTTCGTCATTTCCTGAATCCAAAAACATATACATATGTTATATTTGGATTACAAACAAGCTCTGAAAATTAAAAATATGAAAACTATGATTAAAATTAATTGTCCGAAATCGATTTAGAAACAATTTCATCTTATTCTTTGTCGGTCCCTGATTCCAAAAACATATAGATATGATATGTTTGGATTAAAAACATACTCAGTACGCTAAAACAAAATAGACGTACAGTAAAGCGTGTTATCCTGCTCAGCGCGACCATTACCGCACTATTCTGGCTTGTCGATTTCACTGACTTTGCCACGAGCGGTGGACTGATGAAACTACGAGTATGCGGTCTTGGTGGAAAAATGCAGTGCGTTCCGTTTCATTCTGTGAGTTCGACAGCTTGACTAAATGTTGTTATTTCGTCTTACGCGACTTGTTTCTTTTTACATTTAGTCAAGTTTTGACTAAATGTTTTAACATAGAGGTGAGAATCGAGATGAGGGTCGTGGTGTATATGTGTCTGTGTGTAATGTGTGTGTGTGTGTAATGTGTGTGTGTGTGTGTGTGTGTGTGTGTGTGTGTGTGTGTGTGTGTGTAGAGCGATTCAGACTAAACAACTGGACCGATCTGTATGACATTTTTCATGAGAGTTCCTGGGTATGATATCCCCAGCCTTTTTTTGTCCATTGTTTCGATAAATGTCTTTGATGACGTCATATCCGGCATTTTGTAAAAGTTGAGGCGGCACTGTCACACCCTCATTTTTCAATCAAATTGATTGAAATTATTTTTGGCAAAGCAATCTTCGACGAAGGCCGGATTTTGGTATTGCATTTCAGCTTGGAGGCTTAAAATTCAATTAATGACTTCATTAAAAATTTGAAAATTGCCAGCTATTTTTTACTCTCGGGCATTCATGTGTGCCAAAGGTAAATTGTGTGAACAAACCCTGCTTTTTTTAAAAGCTCAATGATTGCTTCACTGACAAATTCAAAAATTCACCGAATTAATGCTGACAGAGTCCACTTTCATTTCGATTTCGTAACAAAAGATGTGAGTTTCATTGTCATAAAATGCTTTTGTAACTTTTTAAGTTATTTTGTGAAATTGCCACAACTGAGTGTCATGCAGTCATGGTCACAACCACATGTAAGCACGTGGCAAAGCAGGGGAGGGGGTGGCTCTTATCATTATTGCTTGACACTGAATCCTCATTATCACCGTTAAACAAGCCTTCCTCTTCAGTGTCCGTATCATTGTTTGGTAATGTTGAACTTTAGCGTTGTACATGCATTGCTCATCACTCCATCAAGTGGCATTTTGGTCTTATTTTTCATCCAAGTCCCTTTAATCAAACCAAAGAATATTTATCGTGAAATTAATTCAAATTGTAATCCAATCAAGTTTGGGTTTTAATGAAACAGATCCTGTGATTGGTCAGAATGCCCCAACTCATTAAAAATTACTGGTCATTAATTGTCGATAACCACTCGCTAAAAAAGCCATTAACAACCTGCTGGCGAGGCGCATTGATACAGCCTCAACTAGTCTCGGTTAGCTTTGAGGGTCATTTTACAAGTAGGAAATATGAAGGCCAACGAAATACCAAGACCATAAGGTATGCGAAGTAATGACGTCGAATACGTGACGCAAGTTGATGCATGAATTCTTCCGGACTACGTCAGTCAATTCCAAAGATCGCTTTTGTGAGGAAAAGAATTTGTTTTAGAGTTTGCTGTCCAGAAACCCGTCAAAAAAGAAGGGAAAATGTGTGTGAAAGAAAACAAAACAGGAGCAGAGTGATACGATAGAAATACAGAGACATATTTCTTGGGACTTGACCCTTGCAGGTAGGTGGACTGAAAGTAGTGTGTGAACAGAACAGAACCAATTCTGTTTACCATCGCATGAAAGCAGGAAAGAGATCGTCGTCAGATTGAATTACAATAACATTTTAACATGCTTCCATTTGAAACTTCTCGGTTTTCATCGTGGATTGACGCCCTCCCAAAGTCTAATTGATGCCCTCCGTCGCTTCGCTCCGATGCCCTCCGTCGCTTCGCTTCGCTTCAAAATAACCTATAACTAGCCCTCGAGATTTCAAAAAAATATAACAAATAGTCTTTTTTTGTGGAAGTTGATAATTTCACTTATTTTCACTCTGTTTTTGATAAGCTTCTTCAGTTTGCTGGTGTACTTTAAATAATGCTCTCACCAACCCGAAACAGATAAATCTAAAGCATATTTGAATTAGTCTGACTTACACACTAAGCTGTAACATGTTATTTTGAAGTATAGAGGGCTTTTTACAGTGATTCGTGAAGGCCGCTTCACTGGTCCATATTAGGCGCCCAGGCTCCTAATATGGACCATTTGTGATTTTTTCTGTACAGAAATTTAATTTTTTCTGTACATATTTAATTTTTGCAGAATGTCTATTAAAGCTATTTCACTCTAATTAGGCCTAACGGTTAACCTAAGAGAGAAGGACTACCAAACACAAAATGAAACTTCTTCGCAAGAAAACAAGCTAGCTATCAGCATAAAATAAAAAGTGGTCCATATTAGGGGCCCTTCCCCTACGTTGAAAGATACGTCAGACTGAAATGTACAGATAAACTCTCTCTCTCTCTCTTTCTATCTCTCTCTCTCTTCTTTTCTCTCTCTCTCTCTCTCTCTCTCTCTCTCTCTCTCTCTCTCTCTCTCTCTCTCATTACCCTGATGCATTTTTGTTAATGCAGGTATTTCGTCAAAACCTTTTACAATGAAGTTTTGACATTGATTCCCTGACAAGCAAACCGACCTTTGGACCAGAAATTTCTCAAGGTCGTCTCGGAACGGCTAGCCGTACTTTCTGTTATGTGTTGGGGGTCAGAGTGAGGCCTGACGTCAAAGAAGGCCAGAAGGCCCGAGACAGTCCGGTACGCATTGAGAATGACCCGCAGGCTCATTGAGTCAAATGTCGTAGACAGCTGACGCAGCCCGTGAAACTAGAAAGACTGACGCGAAGTGGACGCATGGTAGCCTGTTTGCACCCCCCCCTTCCTCCTCCCCCTCCCTCCCCCACACACACTGACACTTGACTTCCGTTTTTACATTTAGTCAAGTTTTGACTAAATGTTTTAACATAGAGGGGGAATCGAGACGAGGGTCGTGGTGTGTGTGTGTGTGTGTGTGTGTGTGTGTGTGTGTGTGTGTGTGTGTGTCTGTCTGTCCGTCTGTGCGTGTGTGTGTGTAGAGCGATTCAGACCAAACTACTGGACCGATCTTTATGTAATTTGACATGAGAGTTCATGGGAATGATATCCCCGGAGTTTTTTTTCATTTTTTCGATAAATACCTTTGATGACGTCATATCCGGCTTTTTGTAAAAGTTGAGGCGGCCCTTATTTTTCAATCAAATTGATTGACATTTTTGTAAAGCAATCTTCGACAAAGGCCGGACTTTGGTATTGCATTTCAGCTTGGTGGCTTAACAATTAATTAATGACTTTGGTCATTAAAAATCTAAAAATTGTAATAATTTTGTTTTATATAAAACGATCCAAATTTACGTTCATCTTATTCTACATCATTTTCAGATTCCAAAAACATATAAATATGTTATATATGGATTAAAAACAAGCTCTGAAAATTAAAAATATAAAAATTATGACCAAAATTAAATTTCCGAAATCGATTTAAAAACAATTTCATCTTATTCCTTGTCGGTTCCTCATTCCAAAAACATATAGATATGATATGTTTGGATTAAAAACACGCTCAGAAAGTTAAAACGATGAGAGGTACAGAAAAGCGTGCTATGCAGCACAGCGAAACCACTACCGCGCTGAACAAGCTCGTCAGTTTCACTCCGTTTTGCACAAGCGGCGGACTACGGTTATTGTGAAAAAATGCAGTGCGTTCAGTTTCATTCTGTGAGTTCCACAACTTGACTAAATGTAGTAATTTTGCCTTACGCGACTTGTTTATTATACTTGTGTACTACGTACCGTGCAATTTCCTTTTTAAGGCCTCCAAATTTAAGACTTCACTCTCTTTCAAAATCATGTTAATTTCAACATTTCTGTTCATAAGGCCCCCCCCCAAAAAAAATAGGTGTGGTTACGGTAACATAGCCAAAAAAAAAATAGGGTAGGAAGGTAGGCAATCACTTTTTTTTTAAAACTTTTTTTTCGAATGTGTACACATTAAACCTACTTGACAGGGAAATAAGTGTGCGACTCGGGCGATTTTGCTTTCATTGCGTTTTCTGCACTCGGTTTTTTTTTTTGTTTTTTTTTTGACAAATGTAATAAAAAGTTATAGGGTCGGCCCCTAAAAATAGGGTAGGTCGGGTTACCGTAACCACACCTATTTTTTTTTAGGCCTAACCTCCGTTAACTTAACTAACAACCACTGGTAGGCCAAAGGTTGTGCGGCTAGGGTTGCAAAGACTATGGTCAACCTCCCCCCCCCCCTTTTCATGTGAAACGTCTTAAGGTGTAAGAAAGTCGGGTCTTTAAAAAAAAAAAAAAAAAGGGGGGGGGGGGGGGGGGGGGAGTCTTAAAATTGGGTAAATTCTGCAGAGGCTGTGAACAGACAGCCTGAGAAAGCACGGTCTTTAAAGTGAAGGGACGGGATGGGGTTTCCGATGCACTGCTAGTCCGGAGACAATCAAAACATAGCATGGGCTGTCAGTATAGCCGGCCTGGAGGCTTAGGATACCGACCTTGTACCTCGTACTTCCGTACGATGATGGCCTTAACCTTTCGATGTATTCCCCTGCATTGCACTGCGCTGCAGGCTGCTGGCTTTCTCTTACAGACAACTAATCATAGTCACAGGTTCTTTGGGAGAGACTTCTGGTCCAGGAAGCTAAAGCTGTAGAACTTTAGGACCTACGACAGTTGTTTCTAATATGCTGACTAATTCGCAATTGATCAGAGACATGTCGAGAAAATGGTTTTATCAACATGAGGTCTCTTCCTTTCTGTCTGTCTTTCTTTCTGTTTGACTTTCTTCGTTGGAATATCTTTCTAGCTTTCTTTCTTCTTCTTGTTTTGATAACAACTGAAAAGTTAGGCAAACAAAAACACGTGACGTCAACACAAAGAAAAACTCCCACATGACGAAACAACCGAACTAGACAGTGAAATGCTTGTTCTGAACACACCTAGAAAAACAAATTCGTGTTTGCTCTGTAAAATAAAACAAGTCGCGTAAGGCGAAAATACAATATTTAGTCAAGTAGCTGTCGAACTCACAGAATGAAACTGAACGCAATGCCATTTTTCAGCAAGACCGTATACTCGTAGCATCGTCAGTCCACCGCTCATGGCAAAGGCAGTGAAATTGACAAGAAGAGCGGGGTAGTAGTTGCGCTAAGAAGGATAGCACGCGTTTCTGTACCTCTCTTTGTTTTAACTTTCTGAGCGTGTTTTTAATCCAAACATATCATATCTATATGTTTTTGGAATCAGGAACCGACAAGGAATAAGATGTTTTTAAATTGATTTCGACAATTTAATTTTGATAATAATTTTTATATATTTAATTTTCAGAGCTTGTTTTTAATCCGAATATAACATATTTATATGTTTTTTGGAATCAGCAAATGATGGAGAATAAGATAAACGTAAATTTGGATCGTTTTATAAATTTTTAATTTTTTTTACAATTTTCAGATTTTTAATGACCAAAGTCATTAATTAATTTTTAAGCCACCAAGCTGAAATGCAATACCGAAGTCCGGGCTTCGTCGAAGATTACTTGACCAAAATTTCAACCAATTTGGTTGAAAAATGAGGGCGTGACAGTGCCGCCTCAACTTTCACGAAGAGCCGGATATGACGTCATCAAAGACATTTATCAAAAAAATGAAAAAAACGTTCGGGGATTTCATACCCAGGAACACTCATGTCAAATTTCATAAAGATCGGTCCAGTAGTTTAGTCTGAATCGCTCTACACACACACACACACAAGGACAGACACACACACACACAGACACACACACACACACACACACACACACACACACACACACACACACACACACACACACACACCACGACCCTCGTTTCGATTCCCCCTCAATGTTAAAATATTTAGTCAAAACTTGACTAAATAAAACAAAACTATGAAACTAGTCGCGTGAAGCGATATAAAAACATTTAGTCAGTCGGTATCAAACTAAAAGCCCAACACGACAAAGCAGTCATCACCGAGACTACATTTAGATAGTCTCGGCTAACCCGTCCCGAAGACCGAGACGGGTCACGCTCGTCTCCACGAAGCATGCGACCGTAGTACATGTACTTACTGAATCTATTTCCTTTCATTCTGAGCACAGTTTTAGAGTAAACACGACGTATCTATATATTTTTGAATTCAGAAGAAGATGAGACATACTATGCAATTATTTTTTTAATCGGTTTCTGAAAACTCGATTTTAATGACAACTTTAATTAGCAAATTAATTAACTAATCTGTAGGTTTACGAGCTGAAATGCAATCTCGTAGTCCGGACTTTGTCGAAGATTGCTCGACCAAAATGTCAATCAATTTGGTTGACAATGGAATGTGTGACAATGCTGCCTCAACTTTCACAAAAAACGGATATGACGTCATCAAAGGCATCTATCCCAAAACTGGAAAAACATGTTTTACACACACACACACACACACACACACACACACACACACACACACACACACACACACACACACACACACACACACACACACACACACACACACACACACACACACAAACACATTCATACATACACACCACAACCCTCGTCTCGATTCTCCGTCTATGTTAAACAATTTACTTATTGCTTATTCCTCGTTCCAGCCTAATGCGGGTTTGTTTGATATTTTCAAGTGATGTCCCTATCCTCTTGTGATCAAAATGTACGTCAAGCCCTTTTCTGACCGTTTACAGCACCAACTCTTTTCACAGTTATTATGAAATAGTATCAGAGACTATAGAGTATACAGAGACGCGTCATCCTTCTTTGCGCTGCGGTGCGAAATTGAGACCGGCCAGCTCAGCGCGGGAAAAGAGCCACTCCCTGCCGCACAAGGAAGTTCGCGTATAGCGGCTGCTGTCGGCTGTGTTTATATCACGTTTATATTAACATACTGTCTGTTCTGTCCGGCTGACAGTGCTGCAAAAAGTAACTGGATGAAAAAATATGTTTGTTTGTGAACATCCTTTTTAAATGACCATAAAAACACCGCAGAAAATGGTATAGATTAAAATTAAATCAAATTTTCTTAGGCAATATTCGCTGCATCGCTGTAGTTATGCAAACATGATTCAAGACATTCAAGTCAGTCTCTTTTCACGAACTAACCGTCGTTATTTTTGTGTGTTTTAATCAAATACAAATACTGACATACTGAATACATGGTCAGTAAAGCCTGAGAAAATATGTCAGGAATAAATCGTTTAACGAAATAGTTCCCGGTTAAATAGGTAACTAAGGCATTTAGTCAATTTGGTGTCGTCCCAGCACCTCGAAACTGAAATGTGTTGTCAATTACACGGAGCTAAGAAGTTATCATGTAAGGAAAACTGTAAAATACAGCAACTTAAACCAGATTCTTGTGACCAAGCTGACTTTAAAGAATCTTGATCGATCGATGATTTTCTTATTTCTTTTCAGTTGCTTCTTTCTTGTTCAGAAAGCTCTCTCTCTCTCTCTCTCTCTCTCTCTCTCTCTCTCTCTCTCTCTCTCTCTCTCTCTCTCTCTCTCTCTCTCCCTTATTACGGCAAGATTCCGAGGTGGAATAACAGAACTATTTGTGCACGTTAATCGATATAAGAGATACGATGCGGATAATGATGTTGTTATGCCCATTGTGCAGGGAAAGTAAGGAAGATGAGTTTTATTTTGTGCTTTGTTGCCCCGCACTTCGTGATTTGCGATGCCAGTTTATTCCTGCTAAGTTTTATAGAAACCCAAGTTTACACAAGTTTTCTATGCTTATGGTGCCTGTGAATGAAGGTATTGTTCGAAAGTTGTCAGCTTATGTGTACAAAGCATTTCGGCTACGTAGTGTTGTTATGTCTTAGTTCATGTAAGCCTACGGTATATTTTATTATGTAATGTAATGTAATGTCTTAGTTCGTGTATGACTTATTTCATTTGATTTGTGTGCAAATGTCATTATGTCATTGTATGTCCCCCCCCCCCCCCCCCCCCCCCCCGTCATAAGGGGCTATGGCCTAAATGAGTAAACAATCCAATCCAATCCACTCTCTCTCTCTCTCTCTCTCTTTCTGTCTACCCTCTTTGACCTTTACTCATTCAAAATGGTGTACAAGAACAACAACAATAGCCATCATCATCATCATCATGATACTATAACGTTCGAAGCTGCAAGCTGTTATCCGTTGTAGATCTACTCTATAACCCCGCGACGGCCGTGTCAATCAAACGAGATTGTTATGTCTACCCTAATCGATCACTGACCGTATTTGTCACTATCAGTTCCAGACTTGGCATGCCGAAATGAGATAAAGTAGAGGAGAAATAAATCGTATACATGTGAAACTAGTACCAACATGCACAGCTTGGACTGGTTTGAGTGTGTGTTTTCACTGTTCCAGTAGAATAGACTCGGATCTACACGCAGTTCGACGCTACAACTTTTACTGATTTTCCAACATTTAACGAGAGAAAAATCCTCACCTGCTCTCTTCCTTGGGAAATTTGAACATTCTGAAGCCTTTGGCATGTGCGTTTGAGCAATTGATGGCCGAACACTGCGTTTTCGCGTTGGCGCTGCCATGCTTGTGCAGCACGATATCACTACTGCTGTGAAAAGAGAAAGTAGATTGTTCCATGTTTCCGCGTGGTGGCGCCACTGGGCTTCCGGTCTCACTTTTCAGCACCGTATGGAGCGTCTCTGTATACTCTATAGTCTCTGATAGTATCCTCGGTGTCGGTAAAGCCGCGATAAATACGTCAGCTTTGCGATCGAAGGTATCCTGTGTTGCAAACTGCGATTTTAAAACATTTATTTTAGACTTCAAAATTTCCTTCGAAAGCGGCGTATGGCTGCCTAAATGCCGGGGTAAAAACGGTCATACACGTAAAAATCTATTCGTGCAAAAACATGAGTATACGTGGGAGTTTCAGCCCACGAACGCAGAAGAAGAAGACTTCAAAATACTGTAAATGCTGGTTAAAGCCATATGTACTCGATGACTATACACGCTAATTGCTTTACCAACAGCTGGAGACAGACTAAATTAAGTTCCCTGCAAAATATTGTGGTCTAGGACCCCTTAAATGTTGAGATATTTGAATTTTCATTTTGATCTGGATCGTCCTATTTATAGATTTGGCAACACATGTAACGTTGATGCAAGGGAGAGAACACCGCGGCTTTGTTGACATCCTCACTTTTTCAGAGGCTAGAACAAGCTGTAATGCATGTATTATGGTCCGCGCATGGTGACGTATCGTCATTATATGGTCTTATGGTGCGTTTGACATCGATTGTGGGCAAACTACACTTTGTAAACACGGGAGTGCGTTAGTATGCCTTTAAGATAAGATAAGATAAGATAAGATAAGAAAACTTTAATGTCCATTTTCATTTTACATGAACACGGACATTTTTTTCTAATAACACAAACACACGATCAAAAAGCATAATCTATATATATATATACGACTTGTGTCTGTGTGTGTGTGTGTGTGTGTGTCCGCGATGCACGCCCAAGGTTCTCGATGGATCTGTTTCAAATTTGGTGGGCATATTCAGGTAGACCCCGGACACAACCTGCTCGATGAGATATTTCAACACGTGCTCTCAGCGCGCAGCGCTGAACCGATTTTGGTTTTTCTCTGGATCCATTTCCAGTAACTCTTCCTTATCTTCTCCAGTGTTTTCAGCGTTTATCTCCCTTCCTTCGTGTGGCGTCAATCCATATTCCCGTTTCTATTTTTAGAAGGTCACTGTCGACAACGCTCAATCCATATTCCCGTTATACTATTTTTACTCTTCTCCAGTGTTTTGCGCGTTTATCTCCCTTCCTTCGTGCGGTGCGCCGGCAAAGCCTGCGTACACCCGGCAAAGCCGGGTCCCCGGCGCAGCCGGGTATTCGGTTCGACTTCTTCCCGGCGAAGCCGTACCCGGCGAAGCGGGTATTCATCTAGTCTAACATAAATACACTATTAAGATCAACTTATTACATGAGCATTTAAACAATGAGCATCATAAATACATCTCAAGCATTGGTCAGTGGAATTGTATGTTTCCGATTGTATCCTGCAGCGAAGAAAAGAACGTCTTCTCTAGTTGAACCAGAACTACCACGTGTGGTTTGTTTGTTTGCTTAAGGCAAAGGGAGCCACTAAAATCTAAATTTGTATTTACTTCTACCATAGGCTAATGTTATATGCTTATGAAGTGGTAAGGCATATACGATTTCAAAACGGATAACGTTTTCAGTACCGTCACTGTCCGTTACCATGGAAACGGCAATCTCCAACTGCCAAAATGGGTTGCCAGGAACACGTTTTTTAGCTTCCCCTTAAATCATAGGAATGTGATTTTTTGTACGTAGGATGTAGGAGTCCATAGTTGTGGAATGACAACAGGGATTTTTTCTAGGATGAATAGTTCTGATAAAATATTTTTTTTAGATGAATTATCATGTTTTTCAGCACAATTTTAGTAAATATGACCCGCCTGAACAGTTATTTATTAATTTAAAGAAAATTCCTGTTGTCATTCCACAGGTTGTCCTCTGATAAGCATGTCCCTTAAGTTTCATTGCATTCTGAACAGCTGGATTGAAGAAAAACAGTTTCCTAGAAAGCAGGTCATGCAAAAACGCTGAACAGAGAAACAAGGCCGAGAACATTTCAAAGCTCTTTCATTCACCCCAAATCAATGTTAACATAGTTCAGGTATTTTTCACAGACACCTGGTAACTACAGGCTTACCTAAAACTGCCCAGCAGCATATGCTGCACCCCCTTGTAGTCTGATGAGCTCATCCTGTCTTTTGAGTTTAGCTGCACGCACAGTGTCGCGTCTCTTGTTTAGCTGATCTTTCTTGAACCTGAGGCTGCCAAGAACCCTTTTACACTCCTAGCCTTGTTTAGTCTTTTCATGTTACAGCCTGTTGTAAAGCCGTAGAACTGTGCAGTGTTGAGAGCAGCCGCTGGTTCAAAATTGAATTCCCTAGCCCCTGTGACGACTGCAAACCGTACGCGATTTTTGCATGCAAATTTGTCCTTGGGGCAGCGAACCCAAACGCTGCTGTGGAGACACTCATTAGAGTTTTGGGTTTTTCCTGACACACATCTCTGAAGCAGTTGATCTTTCGTCAGTCTCTGGTAAACTGGTTCTAGAGGAGGATTCAGCTTCTTGAAGTTGAGAGGTGTATGGACGAGTTTTGCGTGTGGTCCTGGGGGCTGGTAGAAGGACCATGACGCGGCACCATGGGGGCACAAGTCATGCTGTGGCTTGTCATCTGTTGAGAAGCCGTGACGCAGAGATGCCATCACTGCCCGTTTCATGTCTGCAACTGTCTTAGTTACCCCCCCCCCCCTAATTGCCCGATTATAATATATCGTCAACTTCCTGATTGTATTCAGAGTCAGCTGATCATACCCTCGCCCTCCCAAAATGATTCCTTTTTTGCGGCAGTCTGTCACAAGGTTGCGAAGCGCTGTTACAAGACGCTTGGAAACGTGATTGATGTACTCTTCTTTTTCGATGGTTACTTGATCTCCATAAGGCTTTATTTTGGAAAGTTCCTGGAAGGTTTTTGTGTCACCGTCTGACAGGATAACTGTGTATCGCAGATTGTGCTGCGACACTGACCTGCCCCACAGAACCCGAGCCGCCTCGACTTCCATGATGCCACTGGAACCTAAAAAAAACCCCACCGTTTCAGTCAAAGTCAGCCACTGAATAGCAAACACACAAACACACACACACACAAAAGGCAATCAGCCACATATCTACCAACATAGACGCTATTATTGCTTTTGTTCAGTACATGTATTACTATGCATGGATTAGTACCCAAACACGCACACACACATGCATGCACACATGCATGCACACACACACACACACACACACACACACACACACACACACACACACACACACACACAAGGCAATCAGCCACAGATCTACCAACATAGACGCTATCATTGTTTTTGTTCAGTACATGTATTACTATGCATGGATTAGTACCCAAACACACACAAATACACAAACACGCACAGACACACACACACACACACACACACACACACACGTACACTTCACATAGACAGCGCACACAAAACACTGACACACATTTTCACAAACACTTACAGATCTATGTAAAATTCAAACACAACACACTATGATACTATCATCCCATTTCAACAAACGTCTTCACAAACGCACAAACACATACTGTTTAGATCTACGCACTCACCTGCAAAATTCTTGTCACAGATGTCCAGTTGTTTTACCAGCCAGGCAGCATACTCCAGGGGTTTCTCCTGGAGAAGTTTGTTTCCAGTTGTCTGGCAAACGTATGACAGTAGTTGCACATAACATGAGCGTCAAAGCAAATTCCAGTCAGCACGTCTAGACTACAGCACACCCTATTCCAATGTGGGACGAGTGCCCCCTGGTCAGCCATGATCCGTCGTAGCTTACACTGATATCAAGAACATCATCATCAGACAGTGTCATTCCATTGTGCGTTGCGTGTATCTGTCTGACCTGACGGACAGCCTCACTGAATACTTTCTCCTCCAGTAGATCTACATCAAGTCGTTGATAGAGTTTATCAGCTTTCTGGAAGGTTTTGTGATCCATGCCTACCAAATCTAAACTTTCACAAAATTTGTTAAATTGTTGAGCACCTAGCCCACATATCAAGGAGTCTGGACGAATAAACGGCTTGCCTGATGAGACCATAATCCGTTTGACCGCTTTCTTTGGAAGCAAGGTATCCAGCGGTACCTGGAACAACTTCCTCACATGCGCGTACACTGCTCTGTTTTGAGTCTGGGCATGGTGACAGCGTTGGCTGTTTACATTGCGGACAACAAAGTTCGTTTACAAGTCAATACCATCAAAGGTTTCCAAATCAACAAGACATCTCCTTGTTTGGGAAGCCTCTGGACCTGTCGCTTTTGACCAGTGGCTGCTGTGTAGGCCTATGTGTTCGTCTTGAATTGTTTTCGCGTCAAACCGCCAAGAACACTCTCAGTCCTGACGCAGAATTTGATCTGCATGCCACAGCGGTCGATCCAGATTTTGTGCGCTTGGTCACCGATTGTGTTTTAGTTGTTCTCTTGTCTCTGCAACTCTTCAGTTGTTGTCTTCTCGTACACTTGCCTTTATGATGTGTTTTTCGGAGCGTTGATCTTTTCACACGTGCCATTTTTCTAAGCAAACTCAGTCGAAAACTAAACATGGTGAGCAGACGACTTTTAGAACGCGAAAAGCCACGCGAGCCTATCTGACCAATCGTGGCCAGGTATTTACGTCATACCCCCGTATATGGAAAGTGTCTGTGGTTTGCTTGTTTGAAAAATAGGGGGGTTTCCCCAGGAGAATCCATATTTAACCGAAAATAACCGCCGAATGACACAGGGGAGAGAACTGCTGTTCAAACGGTATACGACGTTCCCGCGTTGGGCGAGCAGAAATGTCTGTTGTCAAGGGTTGAAAATCGGAATTTTTATCGGAAGAGTGAATGAAAAGACAGAAAAATTCGCCGGGTTGGTGCAATGAAATATGTTTTTAGAGACTTTGATGAATTTGTATAGTGTAATCATATGCATTTCATGAAAGTAGACAGATTGAAAGGTGCAAAACTGCTAACAACTCAAAATGGCTGTTTAAGTCCCATCACTCTAAATTTCAGTGGCGCACTTCGCCTTAACGCCCAGCCGACCACGAAGGGCCATATCAGGGCGATGCTGCTTTGACATATAACGTGCGCCACACACGAGACAGAAGTCGCAGCACAGACTTCATGTCTCGCCCAGTCACATTATTCTGACACCGGACCAACCAGTTCTAGCACTAACCCCATAATGCCAGACGCCAGGCGGAGCAGCCACTAGATTGCCAATTTTAAAGTCTTAGGTATGACCCGGCCGGGGTTCGAACCCACGACCTCCCGATCACGGGGCGGACGCCTTACCACTAGGCCAACCGTGCCTTACCACTAGGCCAACAGTTAAAGAGATACGCATTATCCAGTGTTCATACATTTTGTACCCACAAAGTCAACATTTGTATCACTTCAATTTTTTTCTTAGAGCTTATGCTGTAGAACAATTTTTATCAGAATGTCTAAAACATTTCTGCAAAAGTTCAAATCATTCCGATGAATACTTTTGAAATTATCTTGTCATTCGTGAACTAACATGTTCTGATTCATCGCTTTGCTTATTTTTCATTTAATAATGTTTACTAAGTCAATCTAAAAGAAAACTTTGTTTTTGATCATATACGATTACTTTGCATACATCGAACCAATAGCACACTAAATTTTAACACAAACAGTTCTGTTTTGTGATTGTTGTGGTCAAATGACTTGAAGAGAAAAACGGTGTATTTTAAGATGGCTCCTGCCCTTAACGTCGCATATTTTGTTGTCTCTGTATGCAATAAATTAATGGGTACATTACAACAGAACAAGCACAACACTCGAACAAATAGTTGACTCATTTGAAAAATAAACTAAAAAGACAGAGCAAATGTGAAGAACGTGAAGAGCAAGGTCTATTACAAAGGGTAAAGAACGATAAAAAAAAACATCACAAATCAGTTACTGTTCAGCATGACAATTCCTACTCAGCAACACAGGAATAGACGCTGAATGGACTCGCCTTCGCAATAAAGCGAGGCCAAAAATCCTGCTCCGGCGGCCGCTCAGTGTTCCCTTTCCAAGGACACCTTTCTCTTCACCGAGGACATAAGGCCAAAAAAAAGAGGTCTGTTTACGGTAACATAGGGTGATAAAATAGGGTCGGTAGGTCGGCTTTTTTTTTTTTTTTTTTTCAATTTTTTTTTTCTCCCCTCTCTATGATGTTTCACAGTTCATTTCTTCTCATCAATCCCTGTTTTTGCCTGTTGAAAAACGTTAATGATACTAAAACTCGCTGGATAGGTACTGATAATTTTCACCCCATCCTTTTCATGACAACATTTATCAAGCTTTACAGCTAGCGGGTGGCGAACACCACTGCGTGCATCCATTTTGAAAGGAAGTAACACGAGTGACGACCCTTTACTCCTAACAGTACTTTGAGCTTACCTCCCTTCTGTCGTCTGCTGTTTGAGCGCAAACAGCTCTATTTTGGATGCGGGTTTTTTTTCTTTTTTCTTTTTTTCAGACGATCCAAAAAAAAGATTAGGGTCGGGCCTAAAAACTAGGGTCGGTCGGGTTACCGTAAACAGACATATATTTTTTTGGCCTAACTGCAGAAACAAGCCTCCGCACACTGCTTCCTGGTCAGGATCTCCGACGGATCTGGTCAACTCACTCCTTTATCTCTGCAGCAACAACTTTTGAAAACAAACGAAGTTTTGGTTCTGCCTGTCCTCGAGGTTGCCTGAAATCAAAGCGTGTCAGGTAACATCGAGCCGGTCAAGACAAAGAACTAAACTTTAACACAAATCAAACTTACCCAATGAGCCGTGGTGCCTTAACTAGCGGCGTGGAGTAGTTGACCTCGAGTCACCGTTTCTTGCAGAACACTTGGGTCCGATTCCCTGTTGGGTGAGCAACAGGCGACGTGTTGATAGAGATGTGTGGAGAGGATTCTTGCACGTGAAGCTCGTTTTCAAAATAAGGTGATCAATGACAGGGGGTAAAGAACGCTACAGAACGTTGAACAGGCGAACTACACCCTTTGCAGATTCTTCACCATGTGAAACAAAAGAGTCAGATATTTTAGTTTTTTTCTTCTGAAGTTTGAAGCAAGACAGCAGTTGCTATGTCTCCAACTATTGGTCACCCAAAAAGGGTGTGTGCGTCATTTATCAATGTTCCCTGCTGTGCGCGTACATCTAATTTAATTCGAGAAACAATGACGTTGGATGTTGCCGCTTCTCTGCGAATATCGTGCCTGTTGTGTTGTTATACTTATGCGGTGTGAGGTAAGGCAGAGATATCAGATCTTACCACCAAGAGCGATCAGGAAGTGATGTCTGTGATAATTTCTATTTGTTGTGAGCAAAAGAAACCGGTATGTTTTTTTGTTTTTCTTGAATATGATGTAATAGGGTAATTTGTGCTTTTCAGTTTGACTACGCGAGGAACTAGCACGTATTGTTTCTTTCTTACGTGAGACAAAGAAGTGATATTGTTTTCTGAAATGTGAAGTGAAGGAATGATCTTCTTGGCGGTTCGTTTGTAATGCGAGACAAAGAATTTATATTCGTGGCTGTTGCCTTTAAACGTGAGACCAAGAAGATATGTTCACGGTTGATTGTCTTCCTTATCCCTCACCACTCCTCTGTAATTCTGTACAAAGAAGTGATATCCGCAACCAGTTCACCGCAATGTGAGATGAAACTGTTTTCCGCAGTGTTGATCAAAGGCTTAAGCGGAACGGACACAGCTGCGAAAAGCTCTTGCTCCACGTGCTCACTAGGAGATCATCAGGTACCCGTAGCTGCTAAAACAAGTCCGAAGAAAGTCTTGACGCCACCCACAGTGCTGAACAGAGTAGTAGTCCAACGCTGGAATGAGGTGACACGCCAGCAAGCTGCTAAGCCAATGACATCTCTCACTGGTTTTGTTAATGAGGCAATGGTCAGTCAAACAGCACTGAACGGTTCGTTTCTAATGAGAGACACAGTGGCGCTCATGCAATAATAATTCCCCTTTTCGAGGGTGGGGTTGTGACAATGGGGGAAAGAGAAGGGCGAAGGGGGAGGATGGCAAGCTTTGACACGCGCAGAAGTTTCAGTGAAGAGCAGCTGTTGAGTAGTTGACAACGGGGTTCATACACCGCACCTTTCAGAAAGCCAGCAGGTATGGCCTCAGCTGCTTCCCTTCACAAAGTTCAGTACAAAAATTAGCAAAGAATGCTCAGATCATCATCTGCTGAGCCTCTGAAGGGGAAAGGCTAGTTTGAGCAGAACTCACTCTGTGGACAAGCAAAGCACTGACACTGAAAACCAACAGAAGACGCACCAGAATAGCACAGTCTTGCGAAGAGATCGAGAAGCAATGGCATAAGAAACTGTCGTTTCAGAAAGTTATCAGAAAACCCCAATTTCGGCGAGAACAATTTCATGTTACAAGCCATTGTCAGTGTCTAGTATCAGTGTCAGTTCTTGCTACACAGCACGTGCGCTAGTTGGCACTCGCATCAAGCCGTGCGTGTTTCTCCACGCCTTCTGTTGTTGGGGAAACCCCCTCTGTCTCTGGGCGTGTCCGCTTGGGGGTATTTGACCGAGTGCGAGAGTCAAAATCGAGTTGTGTTTGTTTCTTGCTGTTCCTGTCTTTTGTTAATTGTCCACCTCTTTCTGCGATTGCTGATTTTCCCTGCTTCTGTTTTGGTTTGTGTTTTGCAGAGGAGTGCATGTTTGTGTTTTTGCTTTGGGGTTGCTTATCTGTCTGAGCTGAGTTGCGCCGCCCTTGTGAGGGGGTGTCGTCTGTGGAAGCTTGTGAATCTTTGCTGATGTCTGTTGTCTGGGTGTCTTCCCACTCGTCCTCTTCCGTCTCTCCACCACCCCTTGCGTCCTCGGCACGGGAGTCCTGCACGGGGCCGCTCTGTCCACCCTCGTTGGTTGGTTCGGTTGGTTCGATGGGCGCGCTGATGGGATCCCACACTGACGTGGGATGTGGGCGTTCACACGCTGGGTCGCCCTGCTTGTGGCCGCTGCCCTTGCACGCCCTGCACGTGATAGGGTTGACACATGTCCAAACTCGGTGGCCTGGCTGGAGGCAGCGGGAGCACTGGGGAATCCCCTTTTCTGTTTTGGGTTGCTCTTTGTGGAAGAGCCTCGCTTGGAAACTTCCAACTTTCAGCTGTTTTTCTAGAGGCTTTGCTGGCACATTTATGAACACAAAACGCCTCCCTGTCAGAAAGCGCGTCAGTTTTTCATCTTTGTCTCTTATTTTATCTTGAATGAGTTTTGACCGCATAACACAACCAACTCTCAGAAGAGCGGTCTCTACATCTGCGCTGGACACAGAGAGAGGTAGATCGTCAATCCAGAGCTTGGTCGCTGGAACTTCCACCCCATCGGTGCCCCTAAGAATGTAGGGGTTCGTACCCTTTACTTGAACTGAGAGACCTCTCAGGGCAAACCCCTCTAGCAACAGATGGTTACGAACCTGTCGAGAAGCCGGATAAATACGCCACAGACCTCTGATCTCCTGGGCACCAATGATGCTTTCTCTCCCGGTAACACGCTCACAAGCCAAACAAAGTTCGAGGGCGCTGTACCTTTCCATAGGGGGAGTCAGGGGCGGGAGAGAGCGTTGCATGACAAACACCGGCTCAGTGAGCAAGGTCGCCATGTTGGATGACCGGTCACTTCGGTTCACACACGGGAAAAAGTTACAACGGCACAAAAGCAACCCAACCGACACTCAAAGTAACACTGTAGCGACGGCAAGTCACAATACACTCAAACACAGTCACGAATGAACACATGAAAGACGTAAATATCCAACTAGAACCCGAAAAAGCACATTAACGCCGGAGCGCTACACAAAAGCAGGCGCTGACATCCGAGCCTCGCTTTCACTCCAGGAGAAGTTTTGTCAGCTCTAAAGCGTATGAATAATGGTTATGCGCCTGGAATTGATGAATTAACAGTTGAGTTTTATAAGTTTTTTTGGAGGAGCCTAAAAAGGTATATACTTGCTTCTTTTAACTCTGCTTTTAAGAATGGAACTCTATCTAATCACAGTGTAAAGCGGCAATTACACTGATTCATAAAGGGAAGGATTTATCAAGAAATGATTTAAAGAATTGGAAACCTATTTCACTGACCAATACAGATTATAAGTTATTAACGAAATGTGTAGCTCTTCGGCTCTCTGGTGTTGTAGGGAGTGTTGTGAATGAGGATCAAGTTGGGTATATAAAAGGTAGACGTGTCTCAACCTTATTGCGATTAGTTGATGATGTTTTAGAACATGCAGATTTACATAATAAGCCTGGATTGATGGTGTCAATTGACTTTTTTTTATGCATTTGATTGCATTTCCAAAGAGTTTATGTTGAAGATGTTTGAAAAATTTGGTTTTGGAACTGATTTTGTGAAATGGGTTGATGTTTTGATGAAAAACGCAAGAAGTTGTGTAAATTATTGTGGTTGGTTATCTGATTTTTTTAATATTGATTCCGGAATAAGGCAAGGTTGTCTTTTTGCCGCACTTGCCTTCGTATTAGCAGTTGAATTGTTAGCAATCAAAATTCGAGAGGCCAAAAATATAAAGGGTATGTCATTATGGAACAACGGAGATATGGATAAAGTCTTGAAAGTATTGTTGTACGCTGATGATGTTACATTGTTTTTGCAGGATGAACATGACATGTTCCAAGCCCTGGCTTTGATTGATACATTTTCGGAAATATCAGGTTTGAACATAAATCACCAAAAATCCAAGCTAATGTGGTTTGGGTCACGGAAGAACTGTAGGAATGAGTGTTGCGGTTTTGCATGTACAGACAAAATGAAAATTCTGGGTGTATATTTCTGTAATTACATGCGTGCGTCAAAAGTGAGAGAGAATTGGGAAGAGAGAGTGAATGTTGCGAAAAGGCTCATCTGCGTGTGGGAGAAAAGGAATTTGAGCATTATTGGTAAAATCTGTGTATTTAAAACGTTTATTCTGCCACATTTTGTCTATTTAATGCAGGCGCTGATTGTACCAGACGACGTTCTAATTAATAGGTTAATGTTTCGCTTCGTGTGGCGCAAAAAAGACTGCAACAGGAAGGCATTTGAAAAGGTGAAAAGAACTGTTTTATGTAACGAACTTAGCAAGGTGGATTGAATATGATTGATTTGCGACAGATGCAGTGTTCCTTTTTGTTAAGCTGGGTTGTGAACCTAACTCTGTCTAATGAAGACCAGAAATGGTCATGGCTCCCAAAAGCACTGTTTTTCCGTTTTGGGAGTCGCTTTGAATGTTTTTTTGCGAACATTAATAGCAAACCATTTAAAGGATTGGACAGTATTAAATCGGAATTTTGGTCCGCTGTGTTGAAGGCATGGCTTGATAATAATCAAGTCAAGACCGTTGCGATATAACCTTCGTGGTTGAAAACGACGTAAAACACCAAATAAAGAAAAGAAAAGAAATAATAATCGAGTCGATAATGGTAATTCTGTATCGGGTTTGTTGTGGACCAACAAAGATATAATTGTCAAGGTAGTAACCCACTCTTTTTTGCGGATTGGATTAAAAGTGGTATAATGTATGTGAGCGATGTGTGTGAGAATGGACGTTTTGCTACCTATGAAGAAGTGTGTGAAAGAACTGGCTACAATGCAAATAGATTGCTTGAGTACAATGTTGTTCGTACAGCTGTACATCTCCTTTTAAAAAATTTAGCTATAGACGATGTAATATGTTCAGTCTGTGACATTCGGACCTATTGTGGAAAAAAAGTGAGATCAGTAAAAGAAATTCGAAAGATTCTTGTAGGAAAAAAATACAGCCCACCCTGTTCAGAAGGATTTTGGAGAAGAAAGTTAGGATTTGAAATTGACGAAAAGAATTGGAACTTAGCAGCCACTGTCACTAGTGAAGTTTGATTACGTGTACTGCATTGGAAAATATTGCAAAACATTTATCCAACTAATATTTTATTGTGTAAAATGAAAGTGAAGGCTGATAAAAACTGTACAGATTGTGAGGATGAGCTTGATGTATTGGAGCATTTTTTTCTTTGAATGCCCAACCGTGCTCAGGTTTTGGAAATATATTGAAATGTACATATTAGTAAACATTGGCGAAAGAATTAGGTTGAATGTTACAGATGTGCTTTTTGGTATTAAAAGTAACAGCAAAAATGTGAACAAGATTAATCATATTATTTTAATCGCAAAGATGTGCGTAAGCATTTAAAAAAACAAAACGATTCACGATTAACACTGGAAATTATTTTTGGAAATCATGTTGTTTTGAGATTTCGTTAGTCTGACGTTTTATTAATTAGAAACAAATTGTTTATTGTCTCTGATTTAAGGTAAAGCATGTAAATGAGAAATTATGTGTACAAACAGAAAACACACAGTTACCATGTTTGTTATCACGTGTTTATTGATTGATTAAAATTTTGGAGAAAAAAAAATTCGGGAAGCTAGGGAGACGCAATGTCACGAGAACACTTCGTGAGATAATGAGGAAAGCACAATTTCACGAAGCACAGTCGCAGCTGATCCAATCTCAGATCACAGTTCAGCAAGAGCATGCACCAGTGACGCACGGAGCCACAAAAAACAATAACCAAAAAACCGAATTCAGCTGTCAACTGACGTTCCTCAACTCAGTGGAAACGACCAGGCACACAAAAATGTAAGTCACCGACGTCCAACAGGCCAATGATAACAGGGAAATTATCTCCAGGGCTCTTTTAACACGATTGATGGATGACGATTGGGTGAAGCCAGCCTGGAGGTTCAGCTGAATAAAGACAGATAGTGCCTGGCTCCACTTCTTGGTTGCTCAGAATCACAATAGCCCGCTCAGAGAAAAGTCGCTCTGGATTGGTCTATGCAACGGGCTCACAACGAGGCAAATCGCTTCACGAAGGCGAAGAAAAAAGCACGAATGCTGCGAGATATGAAAAAAGTTGTACTTCTTAAACTAGTAGACGATTCGGTCAGTGAAATCGTCAGAGAGAACGTAGTTATGATGGGAAATTTAGATGGGGTAGTCCCTGAACCTTGAAAAGCGGTGGATCCCTCGGGTTACGTCGAAAACCACACCGAGAAGATCGCAACACGCTACACGGCATCGCAGTGTAAACACCGCCGCCATCTTGGATGGGCGAGCATATACCAAAGCCGCTCGCCGAGTGCTTCGCGAGCGCTTTCCTGCACTGCCCTAAGAAACGGCTTTCTGTTATTCGCACTGCGGGCGACACGTGGCGAACAGCTCTGGGCAACTCGTCTCATGTGTCCAGCTGAAGATGTCCTTGCGATAGGGGCCGCTCTGAGGCATGCGATGCCTATGACCTCACAACATTGACGTCACAGACAGCGCGGCTGCAGTGACGTGCCTACGGGCTCTTCTTCGCTCAAGCCACTTAACCAAATTGAACTACAACACTTCCTTTTCAGAGGGGAAAAAGAACTTGAACAGATGTTTTAGACGAAAAAACCCACCAAAGTGAGAGCAGCTGAAAAGAAAAGCAGAAGACATTCCGAGACTGACAAGCTGAAAGAAAACAAGTCGCGTAAGGCGAAATTACTACATTTAGTCAAGCTGTGGAACTCACAGATTGAAACTGAACGCACTGCATTTTTTCCCCAAGACCGCATACTCGTAGTTTCGTCAGTCCACCGCTCGTGGCAAAGGCAGTGAAATCGACAAGCCATAATAGTGCAGTAATGGTCGCGCTGTGCTGCATAGCACGCTTTTCTATACCTCTCTTCGTTTTAAGTTTCTAAGCATGTTTTTAATCCAAACATATCATATCTATATGTTTTTGGAATTAGGAACCGACAAGGAATAAGATGAAATTGTTTTTAAATCGATTTCGGAAATTTTATTTTAATCATAATTTCTATATTTTTAATTTTCAGATCTTGTTTTTAATCCGAATATAACATATTTATATGTTTTTTGAAATCAGAAAATGATGAAGAATAAGAGGAACGTAATTTTGGATCGTTTTATAAAAAAATAATTTTGATTACAATTTTCAGATTTTTAATGACCAAAGTCATTAATTAATTTTTAAGCCTCCAAGCTGAAATGCAATACCAAAGTCCGGCCTTTGCCGAAGATTGCTTGGCCAAAATTTCAATCAATTTTATTGAAAAATGAGGGTGTGACAGTACCGCCTCAACTTTTACAAAACGCCGGATATGACGTCATCAAAGACATTTATCAAAAAAATGAAAAAAACGTCTGGGGATATCATACCCAGGAACTCTCATGTAAAATTTCATAAAGATCGGTCCAGTAGTTTACTCTGAATCGCACTACACACACACACACACACACACACACACACACACACACACACACACACACACACACACACACACACACACACACACACACACCACGACCCTCGTCTCGATTCCCCCTCTATGTTAAAACATTTAGTCAAAACTTGACTAAATGTAAAAACACACCGTGCCTTTTTCTCTAAGCCAAGGCCTACCATAAATTAAAATCATTTTTCAAGCCATCATTGCCAGCAGGAGTAGTTCACAAACCGCACACCAAAATAACAACATGCAGTTGTCAAACCGCTATTACAAACGCGTGTAGACATTTAACCAAATTGCCTGCGTTCAAGAATATCATAAATAATGTAATATGACTGTGACGCTGACAGAGGTATCAGTTACGTTTTTTTTCGGAACTTTTTTCCCTTTGGCAGGAAATGCACCAGCTGGCGGCAACTTTTGACCATTAGTTTGAAAAAATTGGGGCTTTTTTAACACGGGTCGAGACGCTTTCGCCCACCGTCTCGTTTTGACCGTAAAACATCATTATCTAAAACCGAAAAGGCATAGCCATGGGTCGTTGTGATGACGCCTCAAAAATCTCATATCATTCTGAGACCATAAATGTAGCATAAAGGCAAATTTGCTAAAAACAATAAATCTTATCTTTCAAAAATCCTATTATCCTTTATGAGATCATAAATGTAGCGTTCATGGAAATGTGTGCAAATGTATCTAACATTTCACAAACTTCTAAATTTCAAACGTCTTATGTCCATAAATGTAGTGGCATTAACTGCAAATTCGTGCACGTTTCTGAAATTCCATAGACTTTAAAGTTTCAAAAATCTGATTCGTATTATGAATATGAGCATTATTTTTTTTTTTTTTACACATTTCTGAAATTTCAGGAATTGACACAACTGATGTAAGATACCCTTTTTACATTTAGTCAAGTTTTGACTAAATGCTTTAACATAGACAGGTAATCGAAACGAGGGTGTGGTGTAGGCTTATGTATGTATGTATGTATGTGTGTATGTGTGTGTATGTGTGTAGAGCGCTTCCGAAAAAACTGATAGACCGATTGTTATGGTCACGTCAAATAAGCATCTGCTTGAGTTCGTGTCCTAGCTGCATTTTTGTCAATTGTTTCATGTCAAGTATTTTGAATAAAATTGTATTTAAACCAATAGAACGATCTTCATAAAACTTCACATGATAGCTGAAAAGTATAATATCTCCAGACGTGTAATTCATTTTTTGGATAAATGTCTTTGATGACGATCGACATATCCGGCTTTTTACATTTAGTCAAGTTTTGACTAAATGTTTTAACATAGAGGGGGAATCGAGACGAGGGTCGTGGTGTATGTGTGTGTGTGTGTGTGTGGGTGTGGGTGTGTGTAGAGCGATTCACAGTAAACTACTGGACCGATCTTTATGAAATTTGACATGAGAGTTCCTGGGTATGATATCCCCAGACATTTTTTCAGTTTTTGGATAAATGTATTTGATGACGTCATATCCGGCTTTTTGTAAAAGTTGAGGCGGCACTGTCTCACTCTCATTTTTCAATCAAATTGATTGAAATTTTGCCCCAGCAATCTTCGACGAAGGCCGGAGTTTGGTATTGCATTTCAGCATGGAGGCTTAAAAATTAATTAATGACTTTGGTCATTAAAAATCTGAAAATTGTAATTAACATTATTTTTCTATAAAATGATCCACAATTACGTTCCTCTTATTCTTCATCATTTTCTAATTCCAAAAACATATAAATATGTTATATTCGGATTAAAAACAAGATCTGAAAATTAAAAAT
The DNA here is from genome assembly GCF_037325665.1 of Littorina saxatilis. Lineage (NCBI taxonomy): Eukaryota > Metazoa > Mollusca > Gastropoda > Littorinimorpha > Littorinidae > Littorina > Littorina saxatilis. The sequence goes on from NC_090249.1 coordinate 33,817,673, forward strand.
ATAAAAATCATGATAAAAATTAAATTTTCGAAATTGACTTAAAAACAATTTCATCTTATTCCTTGTCGGTTCCTGATTCCAAAAACATATAGATATGATATGTTTGGATTAAAAACACGCTCAGAAACTTAAAACGAAGAGACGTACAGAAATTAAAGCGTGCTATCCCGCTCAGCGCGACCATTACCGCACTATTCTGGCTTGTCGATTTCACTGCCTTTGCCACGAGCGGTGGACTGACGAAACTACGAGTCTTGGTGAAAAAATGCAGTGCGTTCAGTTTTATTCTGTGAGTTCGACAGCTTGACCAAATGTTGTTATTTCGCCTTACGCGACTTGTTATGATTGTTGAGGCCGCACTGTCACGCTCTCATTTTTCAACCGAATTGGTTGACATTTTGGTCAAGTAATCTTCGACGAAGGCCGGACTTTGGTATTGCATTTCAGCTTGGAGGCTTAAAAATTAATTAATGAGTTTGCTCGTATTCTTAATTAAATTCTGAATCTAAAAATATGTACATTTGTTTTGTTTACTCTTAAAATGTGATCACAATTAACGAAAATAGGTTAATTAGTACTATGATTAAAATTTAAGAAATCGATCCATAAAAGATTTCATCTTATTCTTTATTATTTCCTGATTCCAAAAACATATAGATATGATATGTTGTATTCAAAACAAGCTCAGAAAGTTAAAAACAATGCAGCAAAGCGCTCTTTCCTACTTAGCGCAATACGCTACCGCGCTATTCTGGCTTGTTAATTTCACTTCGTTTTGCGCGTGAAATGTGAGCGATTTCCTTCTCGCAGGGATTGACGAAGTTGTCTTGTTATGGTGAAAAAATGCAGTGCGTTCAGTTTCATTCTGTGAGTTCGACAGCATGACTAAATGTAGTTATTTCGCCTTACGCGACTTGTTTTGTATTTGTCTCTCTTTCATTGACATTTCGTTATTAAAAGCACAAATCACCTGACCGGTTCATTTCTATAAACTCTACATTTTCCTGCTTAATTCGTACCGTTCGCGCTCATCTTGTTATTTTCGTTGGTTGAAACAATATTTTATTTTTTTGCTTAATCATCAAAACCACAAAGTGATGAAAGTGGCAAACGTTTAGGTAATCGCACTTTATACAAAACAGTCAGTCAATATCAACACATCGATGTCGTATAAGTTTGAAAAAAGAGAAGGAGTTAAACGAACATGATGATAAAGGGCAGTCTGATTAAACAGGGAAAAAATGGGGGAGGGGGGGGGGAGGAGAGAGAGAGAGAGAGAGAGAGAGAGACAGACAGAGAGAGAGACAGAGAGACAGACAGAGAGACAGAGAGAGAGAGACAGAGACAGAGAGAGACAGACACAGAGAGAGAGTGAGGGAGAGAGAGACACCGACAGACAGAGAGAGAGAGAGAGAGAGAGAGAGAGAGAGAGAGAGAGAGAGAAGATAGAAAGAGAGAGAGACAGAGAGAGAGAGAGAGAGACAGAGAGAGAGAGTCAGAGACAGAGTCAAGTCAGAGACAGAGTCAAGTCAGAGACAGAGACAGACAGGACATGAGCACACATACACAAAAGCACAAGAAAATGGTAAACCTTGGACACATGACTTCTATAATTTGCAGCTCGATCTGTAAAAAAAGTTTATCCTCATCGGTAATATCTCTATAACCGTAACCTTGAAGCGTCAAACAAGTTTTGCA